>NC_135834.1:4623157-4785657 GCF_964213995.1 Mustelus asterias | reverse complement strand
TCTACACTGTCCCCATCAAACACTCCCAGGACAGGTACAGCACGGGGTTAGATACAGAGTAAAGCTCCCTCTACAATGTCCCCCATCAAACATTCCCAGGACAAGTACAGCACGGGGTGAGATACAGAGTAAAGTTCCCTCTACACTGTCCCCATCAAACACTCCCAAGACAGGTACAGCACGGGGTTAGATACAGAGTAAAGTTCCCTCAACACTGTCCCCATCAAACATTCCCAGGACAGGTACAGCACGAGGTTAGATACAGAGTAAAGCTCCCTCTACACTGTCCCCCATCAAACATTCCCAGGACAGGTACAGCACGGGGTTAGATACAGAGTAAAGCTCCCTCTACACTGTCCCCATCAAACACTCCCAGGACAGGTACAGCACGGGGTTAGATACAGAGTAAAGCTCCCTCTACACTGTCCCCATCAAACACTCCCAGGACAGGTACAGCACAGGGTTAGATACAGAGTAAAGCTCCCTCTACACTGTCCCCCCATCAAACACTCCCAGGACAGGTACAGCACGGGGTTAGATACAGAGTAAAGCTCCCTCTACACTGTCCCCATCAAACACTCCCAGGACAGGTACAGCACGGGGTTAGATACAGAGTAAAGCTCCCTCTACACTGTCCCCATCAAACACTCCCAGGACAGGTACAGCACGGGGTTAGATACAGAGTAAAGCTCCCTCTACACTGTCCCCCCATCAAACACTCCCAGGACAGGTACAGCACGGGGTTAGATACAGAGTAAAGCTCCCTCTACACTGTCCCCCATCAAACACTCCCAGGACAGGTACAGCACGGGGATAGATACAGAGTAAAGCTCCCTCTACACTGTCCACATCAAACACTGTAAGAAGTCTCACAACACCAGGTTAAAGTCCAACAGGTTTATTTGGTAGCAAATACCATAAGCTTTCGGAGCGCAGCTCCTTCGTCAGAACAGATATGCACGCCATCTGACGAAGGAGCTGTGCTCCGAAAGCTTATGGTATTTGCTACCAAATAAACCTGTTGGACTTTAACCTGGTGTTGTGAGACTTCTTACTGTGCTTACCCCAGTCCAACGCCGGCATCTCCACATCATCACATCAAACACTCCCAGGACAGGTACAGCACGGGGTTAGATACAGAGTAAAGCTCCCTCTACACTGTCCCCCATCAAACACTCCCAGGACAGGAACAGCATGGGGTTAGATACAGAGTAAAGCTCCCTCTACACTGTCCCCATCAAACATTCCCAGGACAGGTACAGCACGGGGTTAGATACAGAGTAAAGTTCCCTCTACACTGTCCCCATCAAACACTCCCAGGACAGGTACAGCACGGGGTTAGATACAGAGTAAAGCTCCCTCTACACTGTCCCCATCAAACACTCCCAGGACAGGTACAGCACGGGGTTAGATACAGAGTAAAGCTCCCTCTACACTGTCCCCCATCAAACATTCCCAGGACAGGTACAGCACGGGGTTAGATACAGAGTAAAGTTCCCTCTACACTGTCCCCATCAAACATTCCCAGGACAGGTGCAGCACGGGGTTAGATACAGAGTAAAGTTCCCTCTACACTGTCCCCCATCAAACACTCCCAGGACAGGTACAGCACGGGGTTAGATACAGAGTAAAGCTCCCTCTACACTGTCCCCCATCAAACACTCCCAGGACAGGCACAGCACGCGGTTAGATACAGAGTAAAGCTCCCTCTACACTGTCCCCCATCAAACACTCCCAGGACAGGTACAGCACGGGGTTAGATACAGAGTAAAGCTCCCTCTACACTGTCCCCCATCAAACACTCCCAGGACAGGTACAGCACGGGGTTAGATACAGAGTAAAGCTCCCTCTACACTGTCCCCCATCAAACACTCCCAGGACAGGCACAGCACGCGGTTAGATACAGAGTAAAGCTCCCTCTACACTGTCCCCATCAAACACTCCCAGGACAGGTACAGCACATTTGCTTTCTGCCAAGTGCTGCTTTGGATGTTGTGTGATACAGTATATTGTAGATTAAAGGTGAATGGATTGGAGATGTTAACTCAGGGTGTAGTTGATGATGTATCACTAACATTAGTCAGCAATGTTTTAGACTGAGGAGACAGACGGGGGTTGGAACACTCGGCTCAGTAACAACCGAGTGACCCTGTAACCTGTTCAGGTGTAGTTCTTGTAATAAGCCTTCGGAGGCAGGAGTCCTTCACCAGAATCCCTTTATTTACAAACTCTAACAGCAGTACAGAGAGTGCTTACAGTCTGCAGTCTGCCTTCGGGAATGCCAGAGGAACTGACACGCCCTGGTTTAATACAAGGAAAAGGCTCCCTGATTGGCCCATCGTTTGACTCCTTAATTAGGGACTTCATATTCCAATCGGCCAACATCAATGGTCCGATTGAAGTTATTACAGTTCTAATAAAATCAAAGCACGTGGGCCCGAGAATGACGGTAATTTTCCAGTCAGTAACAACCACGCCATGATAATAGGCCCATCTCAGAAGAAATATGGATATATTACCTCAATATATGTTTCTGATTAAAGTTAAAGTTTATTTATTAGTCACAAGTAGGCTTACTGCGATGAAGTTACTGTGAAAATCCCCTGTTGATCAAAGACCTGGTTTGTAACACACACTGTTTAAAACTAAATAAAATGTTGGGATATAATTTTTTTTACAGGATAATGGGCTCACTCAATCTAACTACGCAGCACACAATCACTCATCACCCTCAGGTACTGATGTGAAAAACAAAAGCTTGCTTTTGAAATCTTTTATTGATTTTCAACTGTGCCTGGCGGTTTACTTAATCCTTTGAAGTCTTTGATTTATTCTCCACAGGAAAGGCTGCGGCCTAGCCTGACATGGCTGTTATTTGGTCTTGGCCTAGACTCAATGGAAACATTTCCATGGCGACCAAATTGATGTTTAAACATGGCTTGTCGACTTTCGAGAGGCTGAGAGGGAACGAGAGAGCGAGACATTAACAGAGAGAGAGAGAGAGAGAAACAGAGGGAGCCAGAGAGAGAAAGTGAGAGAGAAACAGAGGGAGCCAGAGAAAGAGAGTGAGAGAGAAAGAGAGAGAAAAAGAGAGAGAGAGAGAAACAGAGGGTGCCAGAGGAAGAGAGTGAGAGAAAGAGGAGAGAGAGAGAAACAGAGGGTGCCAGAGAGAGCGAGTGAGAGAGAGAGAAAGAGAGAGAGAGAAACAGAGGGAGCCAGAGAAAGAGAGTGAGAGAGGAGAGAGAGAGAGAGAGAAACAGAGGGAGCCAGAGAGAGAGAGTGAGAGAGGAAAGAGAGACAGAGAAACAGAGGGTGCCAGAGAGAGCGAGTGAGAGAGAGAGAAAGAGAGAGAGAGAAACAGAGGGAGCCAGAAAAAGAGAGTGAGAGAGGAGAGAGCGAGAAAGAGAGAGAGAGAAACAGAGGGAGCCAGAGAGAGAGAGAGAAAGAGAGAGAGAAATTGAAGCAGGGAGAGAGACAGAGGACAGAGAATCTTCCCGTCCCGCCCGCCACTGGAATCGTAGTGGGTGGGACACGGACCATGCAAAGCTCCATTGACTCAGGCGGGATTTTCCAGGCATTGGGACGAACATGGCCGGAAGGTCCCGCCCAGAGAGAACAAGGCAGATGAGACACAGAGATAGCGAGACAGAACCAGGGAAGAAATGATGGAGAGAGACAGAGGTAGAGATAGAGGTCGAAATTTTCCCATTTTTCGGCAGAGTGCCGCAGTGGAAACCGCCAGCCCAAATAGCAGCTTTCCGCACGGTACCGCTCAGCAGAGTGTCAAAAGAATTGGAGGGTCGGCGCACACGAGGTGACGCTGGCAGGGTGGGCTCGGATTGGGCAGTCAGGGGGCAGTGCCAGGAGGCAGGGCCGGAGGGTGGTGCCGGGGAGGGGGCAGTGCCGTTGGCAGAGCCGGGGGCAGAGCTGGAGGGTCATGTCAAGGGGGGCAGAGCTACGGGCAGTGCCAGGCGGCAGTACTCAGGCATGATCCTCTCCCCCACCCCTGATAGTGTACGTGAGTGGAGAATGTAACGGGATGGGATTATCAAGCAGACAGACCTGTTCATCCATTTATTGCAATGGAGTTCCTGAACATCAGCATCATAGAATAGAATCCCTACAGTGCAGAAGGAGGCCATTCGGCCCATCGAGCCTGCACCGACAACAATCCCACCCAGGCCCTATGCCCATAACCCCAGGTATTTACCCTGCTAATCCCCCTGACACGAAGGGGCAATTTAGCATGGCCAATCCACCTAACCTGCACATCTTTGGACACTAAGGGGCAATTTAGCATGGCCAATACACCTAACCTGCACATCTTTGGACATTAAGGGGCAATTTAGCATGGCCAATCCATCTAACCTGCACATCTTTGGACACTAAGGGGCAATTTAGCACGGCCAATCCACCTAACCTGCACATCTTTGGACACTAAGGGGCAATTTAGCATGGCCAATACACCTAACCTGCACATCTTTGGACATTAAGGGGCAATTTAGCATGGCCAATCCACCTAACCTGCACATCTTTGGACACTAAGGGGCAATTTAGCATGGCCAATCCACCTAACCTACACATCTTTGGACACTAAGGGGCAATTTAGCATGGCCAATCCATCTAACCTACATATCTTTGGGCACTAAGGGGCAATTTAGCATGGCCAATCCACCTAACCTACACATCTTTGGACACTAAGGGGCAACGTAGTATGGCCAATCCACCTAACCTACACATCTTTGGACACTAAGGGGCAATTTAGCATGGCCAATCCATCTAACCTACATATCTTTGGGCACTAAGGGGCAATTTAGCATGGCCAATCCACCTAACCTACACATCTTTGGACACTAAGGGGCAACGTAGTATGGCCAATCCACCTAACCTACACATCTTTGGACACTAAGGGGCAATTTAGCATGGCCAATCCACCTAACCTACACATCTTTGGACACTAAGGGGCAACGTAGTATGGCCAATCCACCTAACCTACACATCTTTAGACACTAAGAGACAATTTAGCATGGCCAATCCACCTAACCTGCACATCATTGGACTGTGGGAGGAAACCAGAGCACCTGGAGGAAACCCACGCAGACACGGGGAGAACATGCAAACTTCACACAGACAGTGACCCAAGCCGGGAATCGAACCCGGGTCCCTGGCGCTGTGAGGCAGCAGCGCTCATCACTGTGCCACCGTGCCGCCCTAGTCGGAGGGGCAGTTAAGAGTCAACCACATTGCTGTGGGTCTGGAGTCACATGTAGGCCAGACCGGGTAAGGACGGCAGATTTCCGTCCCTAAAGGACATTAGTGAACCAGGTGGGTTTTTCCGACAATGGTGTAGATTTTTTATTAATTCAAATGTCAACATCTGCCGCGATGGGATTCGACCCCGGATCCCCAGATTAGTAATCCAGTTACAATACCACTGCGCCATTTGGGTGGTGCAGTGGTTAGCACTGCTGCCTCACAGCGCCATGGACCCAGGTTCGATTCCCGGCTCAGGACACTGTCTGTGTGGAGTTTGCACGTTCTCCCCGTGTCTGCCTGGGTTTACTCCGGGTGCTCCGGTTTCCTCCCACAGTCCAAAGGTGTGCAGGTTAGATGGATTGGCCGTGCTGAATTGCCCCTTAGTGTCAGGGGGATTAGCTAGGGTAAATGCATGGTCTTACGGGGATGGGGCCTGGGTGGGATTGTGGTCGGTGCAGACTCGATGGGCCAAATGGCCTCCTTCTACACTGTAGAGATTCTATGATTTCCTCCTCTTCCAGCACGTTGTGGGGTCTTTAACATCCACCCAAGAGGGCCTCGGTTTAATATCTAACCCAAGAGAAAGGAAACACCTGACAAAACATACTCCCTCAGCACTGTGCTGGAGCGTTAGCCTGGAATTTTGTACCTTCTATCGTGAAGTGGGACGTGAACCCAAGTCTTTCTGACTCAGAATTAAGAACACTACTCACTGGGCCATAGCTGGTGCCAATTCCCGCCTTTGCACAGTCCTGCTGGTGCCCAGACTTGCCTCCTTAATCTTAGCAATTGTTGGCTAATCTTTCGACTGTTTGCCGAGTTGTTTGCGAAAGCTGTTCTTTCTTCTCAAGCTAATGTAAATGTTTCCCTTTCTCTCGAAAGGTAAGCAGGAGGAACAGATCCAGTCGGTCGTGATCGATTGCAGTAGCGTCCTATTCATTGACACAGCCGGAGCGAGATTATTTGTTCAGGTAACTAACTGCACCGGCCCAGGCCGAGAAGTGCAAAGTTCAGAGGTCAACTTCGACCCGCAATTCCATGTGAGCATGTCAGAAATGGCTTTCCCCCCACATTTTGTACAGCGCTCCTCACAGCCGGCAGAAGCCCAAAAAGCAATTTCCAGCCGAAGAAATACTTTTGACGTCCGGTGTAGGGAACAAGGCAGCCTGTGTCTCCACTGTAACGCTCCCAGGATGCTCCATATGGAGCATCGGGCCTAGATTCAGGCCTGAGAACGGGATTTGAACCCAGAACCTTGCGTGGGCGGGATTTTCCGGCCCTTTCTGCTGGCGGGTGGCCAGTGAACAAAGAAAATGGCCATTGGCTTTAGGAGGCACAGAAAATCCCAGCGGGCGGCCAATCGCAAGCCGTCTCCGTCGCTGGAAAAACACAGGGCTCAGTGGGAAAATCCTGGCCCAGGATTCAGGGCTGGGAGTTAGGGTTAGGGTCACTGAGGGACAGGAATTGTGGGAAAAGATGCCATTAGTGTCTAGAGAAGTTTGCTCAGGGAAAACCATCTTGAATTCTTTGTTGCTCCTTTTCCTCAGGTGTGGGCACGGCCAGATCTAGTTGCCATGGTGATGGCAGGCCTTCGATTTGAATTCATGCAACTCTATGACTGAACTTGTTAGCTTATTAGATGGCAGAGCAGACCTTGGGGGCCAAGCGGCCTGCTCCTGCTCCTAATTTATTGAATAGAGTGGGCTATTTAGCAGAGTTGGGGGTATAATGTGTCACGCGCCACCGTCTCTTGCCAACCTTACAATTCTTCCCTTGGAAATATATTCCTTCACTGTTGCTGGGTCACAGTCCTGGAACTCCCTCCCTAACAGCACTGTGGGTGTACCTACAGGACATAGACTGACTGATGTCCAATAACAATCCTGGAACTCCCTCCCTAACAGCACTGTGGGTGTACCTACACCACATGGACTGACTGATGTCCAATAACAATCCTGGAACTCCCTCCCTAACAGCACTGTGGGTGTACCTACACCACATGGACTGACTGATCTCCAATAACAAACCTGGAACTCCCTCCCTAACAGCACTGTGGGTGTACCTACACCACATGGACTGACTGATGTCCAATAACAAACCTGGAACTCCCTCCCTAACAGCACTGTGGGTGTACCTACACCACATGGACTGACTGATGTCCAATAACAATCCTGGAACTCTCTCCCGAACAGCACTGTGGGTGTACCTACACCACATGGACTGACTGATGTCCAATAACAATCCTGGAACTCACTCCCTAACAGCGCTGTGGGTGAACCTACACCTCACGGACTGTGGCGGGTCGAAGAAGGCAGCTCACCACCTTCTCAAGGGGCAGTTAGGGATGGGGTTGTTCGAGGCATTAACATCCCATGGAAGAATAACGAAAAAAGGGAAAGATTGAGGTGAAAACGGAGTGAGGAATGGGACAAAGATTAAAAAGGAGTACAAATTGGGCGATCACTAAAAGTGGTGCCACAGATTAGCAAGATGGTAAAGAAATGTGAACCAAAGACTGGACTTTATTTCTAGACTTATACGATTGTAAAATTGCAAAGTTACACTCAATTTGTATTGCTGGGAGCACAGTTCGTGTACTGTGTGCTGTTCTGGTCTCCATATTATAAAAGGATATCGGAACGCTGGAAAGGGTGCAGAGTGCATTGCGAAGAATGATCCCAGCAATGTGTGGGTTCACATATCAGGCAAGGATTGGCTTGCCCCCTTCTCGGGTAAAAGGAAGACCGAGAGGTGACCTCATAGACTCCCGACAGTGCAGAAGGAGGCCATTCGGCCCATCGAGCCTGCGCCGACTCTCCGACAGAGCATCTTACCCAGGAAGCTCTTGTTCTCGATCCTTCCGCCAGCGGGAACCGTTCCTCCCAATCTCCATTACGTTTGGAATGCCTCCGCCGCCCGTATTATCAAAACCCACTGGATTTGCGTATCTGAGGGGGTTGCGGAGAGGACCAGACGGCCTGGCTCAGTGACCGATAGGGAGTCGGAGAAGGCGGGAATGATGCTCTCTACGATTGTCGGGAGGAGATTAGAGAAACTGAAATGGCCTTTGAGATGTTTGCGAATATTTAGATAAGGGAAGCAGGTCACAGTTCGACACTGGTTGAAGGCCATCCAACGCTAAGCTCCTTCTGTCTTTTCTTGAAGGTCACGAAACATTTCCAGCACAACAGGTCCCTGCTGGTGTTTTATGCTCCACATGATTCTCCCCCTACCCTGTCAGCAGACCCTTCTGTTCCCTTCTCCCTCATGTGTCTATCTCGTAAGATGTCATCAGGCGCAGATAGGCTGAGCAGGGGCACTGCTCCAGAAAATGGTCCTAATTTCTTACAATGTTCTTCTTTCCCAGATGTGTGTGGAGTGCCAGAAAGCTGATATGTGGGTCTATCTAGCAGAATGCAACAGTAAGTATCACAGCATTCTCATCACCACTATATTATCTATCCATAGAATCCCGACAGTGCAGAAAGAGGCCATTCAGCCCATCAATCCTGCGCCAACAACAATCCCACCCAGGCCCTATCCCCACAACCCCACGCATTTACCCTGCTAATCCCCTTGACAGTTAGGGCAATTCAGCCTGGCCAATCCACCTAACCCACACATCTTTGGACACTAAGGGACAACTTAGCATGGCCAATCCACCTAACCCGCACATCTTTGGACACTAAGGGGCAATTTAGCATGGCCAATCCACCTGACCCGCACATCTTTGGACACTAGGGGGCAATTTAGCATGGCCAATCCACCTAGCCCGCACATCTTTAGACACTAAGGGGCAATTTAGCATGGCCAATCCACCTAACCTGCACATCTTTGGACACTAAGGAGCAATTTAGCATGGCCAATCCACCTAACCTGCACATCTTTGGACACTAAGGGGCAATTTAGCATGGCCAATCCACCTAACCCACACATCTTTGGACACTAAGGGGCAATTTAGCATGGCTAATCCACCTAACCCGCACATCTTTGGACACTAAGGGGCAATTTAGCATGGCCAATCCACCTAACCTGCACATCTTTGGACACTAAGGGGCAATTTAGCATGGCCAATCTACCTAACCCGCACATCTTTGGACACTAAGGGGCAATTTAGCATGGCCAATCCACCTAACCTACACATCTTTGGACACTAAGGGGCAATTTAGCATGGCCAATCCACCTAACCTGCATATCTTTGGACACTAAGGGGCAATTTAGCATGGCCAATCCACCTAACCTGCACATCTTTGGACACTAAGGGGCAATTTAGCATGGCCAATCCACCTAACCTTCACATCTTTGGACTGTGGGTGGGAACCAGAGCACCCGGGGGAAACCCACGCAGAAACGGCGAGAATGTGCAAATTCCACACAGACAGCGACCCAAGCCAAGAATTGAACCCGGGTCCCTGACGCTGTGAGGCAGCAGTGCTAACCACTGTGCCACCGTGCCACCCCAATGGGTAGTGTCCCTACCTCTGGACTTCAGGACTTGATGGTCATGGAAGACGTGTTTGTAACATGGACGAACAGGTCGATCAGCAGCCTGTAAATCCGTCCGGGATGCCTGGCGGCAGGCAGTAAGAGTGGGAGAGTCTCTGGGTCAACCAGACAGCAAGGGGCAATGGCACACCACTGCAGTGCTTTGTCATGGACCAATCCAATGGAAGTCCATGGTCGCCATTGGCCTCTTAGGGCCTGGTACCTGGTGGAACAGGATAAGTAGGGGCTGGGTCTCTGGAGAGCTGATCTGCCATGGAAGGGTGTCAGTAGGACGGATCGACAAGAGACTCTGTCAGAGAGTTGGTGTAGATTCGATGGGCCGAATGGTTTCTTCTGCACAGTAGGGATCCTATGACAGAGTTGCTCTGTAAAGCAACAGTGAGTACTTTGCGAATTTGAGTGAATTTCAAATGGGTTTTTATTGGAGTTGCTCTTAGCAGGGGTGGGAAGTCATGTGGAGCAGTGCTTAAGTTTAGTTATTGATGTGACAAGTCGGCTTACATTAACACTGCAATGAAGTTACTGTGAAAATCCCCCAGTTGCCACACTCCAGCGCCTGTTCGGGTACACTGCGGGAGAATTTAGCACGACCAATACACCTAACCAGCACGTCTTTCAGACTGTGGGAGGAAACCGGAGCACCCGGAGGAAACCCACGCAGACACGGGGAGAATGTGCAGACTCCACTCTGACGGAAATCTTTGTCGCTTCTTTGGACACGGGTGAGGTCCCTGAGGATTGGAGGATAGCGAATGTGGTCCCGTTGTTTAAGAAGGGTAGCAGGGATAACCCAGGAAATTATAGGCCGGTGAGCTTGACGTCCGTGGTAGGGAAGTTGTTGGAGAGGATTCTTAGAGACAGGATGTATGTGCATTTAGAACGGAACAATCTCATTCGTGACAGACAGCATGGTTTTGTAAGAGGGAGGTCGTGCCTTACAAATTTGGTGGAGTTTTTTGAGGAAGTGACAAAAACGGTTGATGAAGGAAGGGCCGTGGATGTCGTCTATATGGATTTCAGTAAGGCATTTGACAAAGTCCCACATGGCAGGTTGGTTAAGAAGGTTAAGGCTCATGGGATACAAGGAGAAGTGGCTAGATGGGTGGAAAACTGGCTTGGCCATAGGAGACAGAGGGTAGTGGTTGAAGGGTCTTTTTCCGGCTGGAGGTCCGTGACCAGTGGTGTTCCGCAGGGCTCTGTACTGGGACCTCTGCTATTTGTGATATATATAAATGATTTGGAAGAAGGTGTAACTGGTGTAATCAGCAAGTTTGCGGATGACACGAAGATGGCTGGACTTGCGGATAGCGAAGAGCATTGTCGGGCAATACAGCGGGATATAAATAGGCTGGAAAATTGGGCAGAGAGGTGGCAGATGGAGTTTAATCCGGATAAATGCGAAGTGATGCATTTTGGAAGAAATAATGTAGGGAGGAGTTATACAATAAATGGCAGAGTCATCAGGAGTATAGAAACACAGAGGGACCTAGGTGTGCAAGTCCACAAATCCTTGAAGGTGGCAACACAGGTGGAGAAGGTGGTGAAGAAGGCATATGGTATGCTTGCCTTTATAGGACGGGGTATAGAGTATAAAAGCTGGAGTCTGATGATGCAGCTGTATAGAACGCTAGTTAGGCCACATTTGGAGTACTGCGTCCAGTTCTGGTCGCCGCACTACCAGAAGGACGTGGAGGCGTTAGAGAGAGTGCAGAGAAGGTTTACCAGGATGTTGCCTGGTATGGAGGGTCTTAGCTATGAGGAGAGATTGGGTAGACTGGGGTTGTTCTCCTTGGAAAGACGGAGAATGAGGGGAGATCTAATAGAGGTGTACAAGATTATGAAGGGTATCGATAGGGTGAACAGTGGGAAGCTGTTTCCCAGGTCGGAGGTGACGATCACGAGGGGTCACGGGCTCAAGGTGAGAGGGGCGAAGTATAACTCAGATATCAGAGGGACGTTTTTTACACAGAGGGTGGTGGGGGCCTGGAATGCGCTGCCAAGTAGGGTGGTGGAGGCAGGCACACTGACATCGTTTAAGACTTACCTGGATAGTCACATGAGCAGCCTGGGAATGGAGGGATACAAACGATTGGTCTAGTTGGACCAAGGAGCGGCACAGGCTTGGAGGGCCGAAGGGCCTGTTTCCTGTGCTGTACTGTTCTTTGTTCTTTGTTCTTTGACAGTGACCCGAGGCCGGGAATTGAACCTGGGTCCTTGGCGCTGTGAGGCAACAGCGCTAACCACTGTGCCACTGTGCCGCCCTTAGGGACCTGGCATTGGGATGCAGGCACCTGATAAGAGAGTCAACGGCAGTGCAGCACTGTGGCACACTGGTTAGCACTGCTGCCTCACAGCACCGGAGAACCAGGTTCAATTCCCGGCTTGGGTCACTGTCTGTGCGAAGTCTGCACGTTCTCCCCGTGTCTGCGTGGGTTTCCTCCGGGTGCTCCGGTTTCCTCCCACAGTCTGAAAGATGTGTAGGGTAGGTGGATTGGCCATGCTAAATTGTACCTTAGTGTCCAAAGATGTGTAGGTTAGGTGGATTGGCCATGCTAAATTGCTCCTTAGTGTCCAAAGATGTGCAGGTTAGGTGGATTGGCCATGCTAAATTGTCCCTTAGTGTTCAAAGATGTGAAGGTTCGGTGGATTGACCATGCCAAATTGTCCCTTAGTGTCCAAAGATGTGCAGGTTAGGTGGATTGGCCATGCTAAATTGCCCCTTAGTGTCCAAAGATGTGTAGGTTAGGTGGATTGGCCATGCTAAATTGTCCCTTAGTGTCCAAAGATGTGCAGGTTAGGGGGATTGGCCATGCTAAATTGCCCCTTAGTGTCCAAAGATGTGCAGGTTCGGTGGATTGACCATGCTAAATTGTCCCGAAGTGTCCAAAGATGTGTAGGTTAGGTGGATTGGCCATGCTAAATTGCCCCTTAGTGTCCAAGGATGTGCAGGTTCGGTGGATTGGCCATGCTAAATTGCCCCTTAATGTTCAAAGATGTGTAGGTTAGGTGGATTGGCCATGCTAAATTGTCCCTTAGTGTCCAAAGATGTGTAGGTTAGGTAGATTGGCCATGCTAAATTGCCCCTTAGTGTCCAAAGATGTGTAGGTTAGGTAGATTGGCCATGCTAAATTGTCCCTTAGTGTCCAAAGATGTGCAGGTTAGGTGGATTGGCCATGGTAAATTGTCCCTTAGTGTTCAAAGATGTGCAGGTTAGGTGGATTGGCCATGCTAAATTGCTCCTTAGTGTCCAAATATGTGCAGGTTAGGTGGATTGGCCATGCTAAATTGTCCCTTAGTGTTCAAAGATGTGCAGGTTAGGTGGATTGGCCATGCTAAATTGTCCCTTAGTGTCCAAAGATGTGCAGGTTAGGTGGATTGGCCATGCTAAATTGCCCCTTAGTGTCCAAGGATGTGCAGGTTCGGTGGATTGGCCATGCTAAATTGCCCCTTAATGTTCAAAGATGTGTAGGTTAGGTGGATTGGCCATGCTAAATTGTCCCTTAGTGTCCAAAGATGTGTAGGTTAGGTAGATTGGCCATGCTAAATTGCCCCTTAGTGTCCAAAGATGTGTAGGTTAGGTAGATTGGCCATGCTAAATTGTCCCTTAGTGTCCAAAGATGTGCAGGTTAGGTGGATTGGCCATGGTAAATTGTCCCTTAGTGTTCAAAGATGTGCAGGTTAGGTGGATTGGCCATGCTAAATTGCTCCTTAGTGTCCAAATATGTGCAGGTTAGGTGGATTGGCCATGCTAAATTGTCCCTTAGTGTTCAAAGATGTGCAGGTTAGGTGGATTGGCCGTGGTAAATTGTCCCTTAGTGTCCAAAGATGTGCAGGTTAGGTGGATTGGCCATGCTAAATTGCCCCTTAGTGTCCAAAGATGTGTAGATTAGGTGGATTGGCCATGGTAAATTGTCCCTTAGTGTCCAAAGATGTGTAGATTAGGTGGATTGGCCATGCTAAATTGTCCCGAAGTGTCCAAAGATGTGCAGGTTAGGTGGATTGGCCATGCTAAATTGTCCCTTAGTGTCCAAAGATGTGCAGGTTAGGTGGATTGGCCATGCTAAATTGCCCCTTAGTGTCCAAAGATGTGTAGGTTAGGTGGATTGGCCATGGTAAATTGTCCCTTAGTGTCCAAAGATGTGTAGATTAGGTGGATTGGCCATGCTAAATTGCCCCTTAGTGTTCAAAGATGTGCAGGTTAGGTGGATTGGCCATGCTAAATTGTCCCTTAGTGTCCAAAGATGTGCAGGTTAGGTGGATTGGCCATGCTAAATTGCCCCTTAGTGTCCAAAGATGTGTAGATTAGGTGGATTTCTCCATGCTAAATTGTCCCGAAGTGTCCAAAGATGTGTTGGTTAGGTGGATTAGCCATGCTAAATTGCCCCTTAGTGTCCAAAGATGTGCAGGTTCAGTGGATTGGCCATGCTAAATTGCCCCTCAGTGTCCAAAGATGTGTAGGTTAGGTGGATTGGCCATGCTAAATTGTCCCGAAGTGTCCAAAGATGTGTGGGTTAGGTGGATTGGCCATGCTAAATTGTCCCGAAGTGTCCAAAGATGTGTAGGTTAGGTGGATTGGCCATGCTAAATTGTCCCTTAGTGTCCAAAGATGTGCAGGTTAGGTGGATTGGCCATGCTAAATTGTCCCTTAGTGTCCAAAGGTGTGTAGGTTAGGTGGATTGGCCATGCTAAATTGTCCGTTAGTGTCCAAAGATGTGTAGGTTAGGTAGATTGGCCATGCTAAATTGCCCCTTAGTGTCCAAAGATGTGTAGGTTAGGTAGATTGGCCATGCTAAATTGTCCCTTAGTGTCCAAAGATGTGTAGGTTAGGTAGATTGGCCATGCTAAATTGCCCCTTAGTGTCCAAAGATGTGCAGGTTAGATGTATTGGCCATGCTAATTTGACCCTCCGTGTCAGGAGGATTAGCTGGGTGAATATGTGGTTTTACAGTGACGAGCCCTGGGTGGGATTGCAGCCGCTGCAGGATCGATGGGCCGACTGGCCTCTTTCTGCACTGTAGGGATTCCCCCCCCCGCCACCGGCCCCACTGCCCAATTAATGCACTCGCCTTCCCGAAAGTAGATGCGGCCTACATTCTTACATTAAATTCCACTCTTAGAATCTGCAAGGAATTGGAACAGTTTGGTATTAGCTTGTTGCGATGTTCATTGATACTCCCAGACTTACAGAAATCCTTGTTCTTTGCGGTTTCTAGAAGATGTGTTGAAAATATTGATGTGTAGTGGCTTATTGAACCACCTTCGTCCAGAGCAAATCTTTGTGACAGTTCACGATGCTGTTGTCTACATTAAACAACTGAAGGTAACAATCTTGAATGTTCATTCTCACACAATGTGTAAAATCTCCCGTATTGGACAGAGCGTAACATCAAAAGATGCGCGACTTAATTCAACCCAGGCTTTATTTAGATTTGAACCATCGACAGGATGGCACAGTAACCACCTCTCGACTGCTAAACTCCCAATTCTTCCTTATCTTAAAGACCGGGGCGCTGTATCTCAATGAGAGGAGGGGTGAAGGAACCTTCCGTTTGCAATTCTCCAGTCACATGAGGGCGCATCATCTTGGCACACGTGGAAGAAAGATGAAACAGTTTGAGCTTGTACTCGCTGGAGTTTAGAAGGAGGACATCTGATCGAGATATATAAAATTCTAAAAGGGATAAAGTAAATGTAGATCAAATGTTTCCTCTTATCTAGAACAAGAGGTCACAGGTGTAGGTGGATTGGCCATGCTAAATTGTCCCTTAGTGTCCAAAGATGTGCAGGTTAGGTGGATTGGCCATGCTAAATTGTCCCTTAGTGTCCAAAGATGCGTAGGTTAGGTGGATTGGCCATGCTAAATTGCCCCTTAGTGTCCAAAGATGCGTAGGTTAGGTGGATTGGCCACCTAGATTTAAAACTGAGATGAGGAGGAACTACTTCTTGCAAAGGGTGGTGAATTTGTGGAACTCGCTGCCCCATAGCGGGGTGGAGTCAAAAGTTCATAAAATATAGGAGCAGAATTAGGCCATTCGGCCCATTGAGTCCGCTCCGCCATGGCTGATACACTCCTCATCCCCATTTTCCTGCCTTCTCCCCATGACCCGTCAACCCATTACCAATTAAAAATCTGTCTAACTCCTCCTTAAATTTACTCACTGTCCCAGCATCCACCGCACTTTGGGGCAGCGAATTCCACAGATTCACAACCCTTTGGGAGAAGTAGTTTCTCCCCAACTCTGTTTTAAATTTGCTGCCGCTTATCCTAAGACCTCTCGTCCTAGAATGTCCCACAAGAGGAAGCATCCGCTCCACGTCTACTTTATCCACACCTTTTATCATCTTGTATACCTCAATTTGATCTCCCCTCATTCTGAATCATTGAATGGTTTCAGGAAGGAGATAGATATATTTCTAATAGAAAAGGGATAAGGGGATATGGGGAACAGGTGGGGAGGTGGATTTTAGACCAGGGAGAGATCAGCCATGATCTGAGTGCATGACGGAGCAGGCTTGAAGGGCTGGATCTGCCTACTTGTGCTCCTAATTCCTATGTTCCTATACTGTGAACAGTTTTGGTCTCCTTAGACTAAGGAAGATATCCTGGCATTGGAGGCAGCCCAGAGATGGTTCACTTGGTCGATCCCGGATATGGATGGATTTTCATATGAGGAGAGGTTGAGTAGTTTGGGCCTGAACTCATTGGAGTTTAGAAGAATGAGAGACGACCTTATTGAGACATAGAGAATTCTCAGGGGGGTTGACAGGGTAGACGCTGAGAGGTTGGGGGGAATTTTCCCGTCCTGCCTACCACGGGAATCGTAGCGGGCTGGGGGGTGGTGGGGAGAAGAGGGGGGGCGGACCATGCAAAGGCCCATTGACCTGGGGCGGGATTTTCCAGTTCTGGGGCGAGCGTAGCCGGAAAATCCTGCCCGTTGTTTTCCCATTGTGGGAGAGTCCAGGAACATCACCTCAGAGCAAGGAGGTCACCCATTGAAGACAGAGCTGAGGAGGAATTTCTTCTCTCAGAGGGGAGTAAATCTGTCCTTATCTGTGTGAGGAAATGCTTCCTACAATTCCTGAATGGCTTGAGTTGAATTTTAAGGTTCTGCCAACTTGTTCTGGACTCTACATCCACCCCTGCCCGCCCTCCGCCAGCCATTGCCCCATCACCAGAAAAATGCTTCTGCCCATGTACCTGTTAAACCCTTTAATCATCTACTTCAAACCCTTTATCTTCCATATACAAACCTCATCTTTGTGTCCGATGGTTAAATATTAACCCTTTTCACATTGGTATCATTTTGGACTATCAAAGTTGAATCCCTGATCTCTTTATCCTCCTGAGGTACAAGTCCCAGAGTTAAACATAGTTCTCCATGTGGAGTCCAACTAGAACTTGATGCAGCGACACAAGAGGCCACTCTGCTGGTGGGCAGGTCTGACTCTTAACGCTCACAAACGCAGCCAGACCATCGAAGAGTGGCCCTCAGTCCTGGTACAGAATGGGACGGGTCCTCATCACCTCAACCAGCACAGAGCTAATGTCAATGAAGCTCGCCAGGACTAAGGCCATTTTTCCAGCGCATCGTCACTCAAACCAAAGGTTTCTTTCCTAAATCTAAACACATTGAGAGCTTTCAGAGAATATCAGCAAGGATCGATTCTGTAACTGAGGTGGTGAACACTGCTGCCTCACTGCCAGAGACCTGGGTTCGATTCCGGCCTTGGGTGACTGTCCATGTGGAGTTTGCATGTTCTCCCCGTGTCTGCATGGGTTTCATCCGGGTGCTCCGGTTTCCTCCCACAGTCCAAAAATGCGCAGGTTAAGTGGATTGGCCACGTCAAATTGTCCCTTAGTGTCCAAAGATGTGCAGGTGAGGTGGATTGGCCATGCTAAATTGGCCCCTAGTGTCCAAAGATGTGTAGGTTAGGTGGATTGGCCATGCTAAATTGTCACGAAGCGTTTAAAGATGTGTAGGTTAGGTGGATTGGCCATGCTAAATTGCCCCTTAGTGTCCAAAGATGTGCAGACTAGGTGGATTGACCATGCTAAATTGTCCCTTAGTGTCCAAAGATGTGCAGGTTAGGTGGATTGGCCATGCTAAATTGCCCCTTAGTGTCCAAAGATGTGCAGGTTAGGTGGACTGGCCATGCTAAATTGTCCCTTAGTGTCCAAAGATGTGCAGGTTAGGGGGATTGGCCATGCTAAATTGTCCCTTAGTGTCCAAAGATGTGTAGGTTAGGTGGATTGGCCATGCTAAATTTCCCCTTAGACTCCAAAGATGTGCAGACTAGGTGGATTGACCATGCTAAATTGTCCCTTAGTGTCCAAAGATGTGCAGGTTAGGTGGATTGGCCATGCTAAATTGCTCCTAAGCGTTTAAAGATGTGTAGGTTAGGTGGATTGGCCATGCTAAATTGTCCCTTTGTGTCCAAAGATGTGTAGGTTAGGTGGATTGGCCATGCTAAATTGCCCCTTTGTGTCCAAAGATGTGCAGGTTAGGGGGATTGGCCATGCTAAATTGCCCCTTAGTGTCCAAAGATGTGCAGACTAGGTGGATTGGCCATGCTAAATTGCCCCTTAGTGTCCAAAGATGTGCAGGTTAGGTGGACTGGCCATGCTAAATTGTCCCTTAGTGTCCAAAGATGTGCAGGTTAGGGGGATTGGCCATGCTAAATTGTCCCTTAGTGTCCAAAGATGTGTAGGTTAGGTGGATTGGCCATGCTAAATTTCCCCTTAGACTCCAAAGATGTGCAGACTAGGTGGATTGACCATGCTAAATTGTCCCTTAGTGTCCAAAGATGTGCAGGTTAGGTGGATTGGCCATGCTAAATTGCCCCTAAGCGTTTAAAGATGTGTAGGTTAGGTGGATTGGCCATGCTAAATTGTCCCTTTGTGTCCAAAGATGTGTAGGTTAGGTGGATTGGCCATGCTAAATTGCCCCTTTGTGTCCAAAGATGTGCAGGTTAGGGGGATTGGCCATGCTAAATTGCCCCTTAGTGTCCAAAGATGTGCAGACTAGGTGGATTGGCCATGCTAAATTGCCCCTTAGAGTCCAAAGATGTGCAGGTTAGGTGGATTGGCCATGCTAAATTGTCCCTTAGGTTCCAAAGATGTGTAGGTTAGGTGGATTGGCCATGCTATATTGCCCCTTAGAGTCCAAAGATGTGTAGGTTAGATGGATTGGCCATGCTAAATTGTCCCTTAGTGTCCAAAGATGTGTAGGTTAGGTGGATTGGCCATGCTAAATTGCCCCTTAGTGTCCAAAGATGTGCAGGTTAGATGGATTGGCCATGCTAAATTGCCCCTTAGAGTCCAAAGATGTGCAGGTTAGGAGGATTGGCCATGCTAAATTGCCCCTTAGTGTCCAAAGATGTGCAGACTAGGTGGATTGACCATGCTCAATTGTCCCTTAGTGTCCAAAGATGTGCAGGTTAGGTGGATTGGCCATGCTAAATTGCCCCTTAGTGTCCAAAGATGTGTAGGTTAGGTGGACTGGCCATGCTAAATTGCCCCTTAGTATCCAAAGATGTGCAGACTAGGTGGATTGGCCATGCTAAATTGCCCCTTAGAGTCCAAAGATGTGCAGGTTAGGTGGATTGGCCATGCTAAATTGTCTCTTAGTGTCTAAAGATGTGCAGGTTAGGGGGATTGGCCATGCTAAATTGCCTCTGAGTGTCAGGGTGATTAGCGGGGTAAATGTGTGGAGTTACAGGGATCGGGCCTGGGTGGGATAGTTGTTGGTGCAGTTTCGATGGGCCGAATGCCCTCCTTCTGCACTGTCGGGATTCTATGAAAGGATGGAATTTTCTTGCCGCACCTAATGGTTGTACGAAGGCAGACTTTCGTCTGTTTCCATAGCGAGTAATTTGTGGGACAGGTTGCTAGTCTGTCCTTCGGGGTTTGTAGTTTGAGGGGGCGCCACCCAACTTCAAGCGAGGAACCTCTTCCGCTCTTACTGACAGCCATTGGCATGTTTGGAATGGTTTGCAGGTTGACAACTCAACCTGTTTGGCCGCGTTGTGAACGCACCTTCCTTGGCTGTTGAGTCATGGGGTGGGACTCGAACCCGGAGGTTCTGGCTCCGAGGCAGCGACGCGAACCCCACTGCGCCACAGGACAAAGAGGATGGGCGGGGGGGGGGTGCATTCTTTTAAATCAGAAAATCGCCTGTCTTCAACATAACTGACCTCATGAGTGGATGGAACGTGTGTGGTTCCTGACAGCAAGGGACCAATTGTGAACCCTCCACAATGGCGCCAACTTCCCAAGCACCTACTGCTCTACTCAAGCCGCATATAAATGGCACATTTTTTATTCAGCATTGCAGTGCGCAACCGTTAAGAAAAGAAGCGCAGAAACCAAAAAGGCGATTTAAAAGGCTGGAATCAAAGTCTTCCCCCGTTCGATACCGGGGGGAGTTTGCAAAATGCAAGACATCCACAACCTTGTCACACCATCTGCAGACTGGAGAACACGTTGGGACTGGGGTGAAAGCACCCATTCCTGAGGAGATCGCAACCCATGCCGCTGCGGGCAGTGGGCGGTCAGCCATGCAAGCCCAACAAGATGGCTGCTACAAGTCACGAGAAGTTGAAAGTTTAAAAGTTTATTTCATTAGTGTCACAAGTCGGCTTACTTTAACACTGCAATGAAGTTACTGTGAGAATCCCCAAGTTGCCACACTCCTGTTCGGGTTCACTGAGGGCGAATTTAGCACGGCCAATGCACCCGAACCAGCACGCCTTTCAGACTGTGGGGGGAAACCGGAGCGCCCAGAGGAAACCCACACAGACACGGGGAGAACGTGCAGACTCCGCACAGATAGTGACCCAAGCTGGGATTTGAACCCGGGTCCCTGGCGCTGTGAGGCAGCAGTGCTAACCATTGTGCCATCCTCAGTCTGGGCTGGTCCTGACCCATTGCTCAGAAACAGGAGGACGCCCACAACCAGCGTGCCACCTACACACCCCGACATTTCATTTGCCTTTACAGCCGTTGCTCTGCTCTTTGGATGCTTGGTTGACGATTACGTCTGATCCTTATCTCCCGATTTACCCCATTTGTTGGTCCAAGCAGCTCGTCTCTGAGGTAGTGAGAGCTGGGGGGATCCATTGCGTCAAGCAAGCAGAGAATGAGTTAAATGAGGAATTGCCACTGTGAAGGAGCAAGTAATATTTGCTCCTTTTGCTGCTCCCACAAGTTGCCATGCTTACGTTCAGTGTCCAGGAAGCAAACTGGTGCACAACACAACTTCAGCAGCAATAGTAAATAGCTGGCTGCTTCAGAGACTGACTTTGATTTGATTTATTATTGTCACATGTATTGGGATACAGTGAAAAGTATTGTTTCTTGCGTGTTATACAGACAAAGCATACCGTTCATAGAGTACATGGGGAGAAGGAAAGGAGAGGGTGCAGAATATAGCGTTACAGTCACAGCTAGGGTGTAGAGAAAGATCAACTTAATATTTGATTTGATTTATTATTGTCACATGTATTGGGATACAGTGAAAAGTATTGTTTCTTGCGCACTATACAGACAAAGCATACCGTTCATAGAGTACATAGGGGAGAAGGAAAGGCGAGGGTGCAGAATATAGTTACAGTCATAGCTAGGGTGTAGAGAAAGATCAGCTTAATATTTAATTTGATTTATTATTGTCACATGTATTGGGATACAGTGAAAAGTATTGTTTCTTGCGCACTATGCAGACAGAACATACCATTCATAGAGTACATAGTTTAAAGTTTATTTATTAGTGTCACAAGTAGGCTTACATTAACATTGCCATGAAGCTACTGTGAAAATCCCCCAGTCGCCACACTCCTGTTCGGTTCCACCGAGGGAGAATTTAACACGGCCAATGCACCCTAACCTGCACGTCTTTCAGACTGTGGGAGCAAACCGGAGCACCCGGAGGAAACCCACGCAGACACGGGGAGAATGTGCAGACTCCGCACAGATAGTGACCCAAACCGGGAATCGAACCCGGGTCCCTGGCGCTGTGAAGCAGCAGTGCTGGCCACCGTGCCACTGCAGGGGGAGAAGGAAAGGAGAGGGTGCAGAATATAGTGTTACAGTCATAGCGAGGGTGTAGAGAAAGATCAACTTAATATTTGATTTATTATTGTCACATTTATTGGGATGCAGTGAAAAGCATTGTTTCTTGCGTACTATACAGACAAAGCATACCGTTCATAGAGTACATAGGGGAGAAGGAAAGGAGAGGGTGCAGAATGTAGTGTTACAGTCACAGATAGGGTGTAGAGAAAGATCAATTTAATATAAGGCAGGTCCATTCAAAAGTCTGATGGCAGCGGGAAGAAGCTGTTCTTGAGTCGGTTGGTGCGTGATCTCAGACTTTTGTATCTTCTTCCCAACGGAAGAAGGTGGAAGAGAGAATGTCCGGGTGCATGGGGTCCTTGATTATGCTGGCTGCTTTTCCAAGGCAGCGGGAAGTGTAGACAGAGTCAATGGATGGGAGGCTGGTTTGAGTGACGGACTGGGCTACGTTCACGACCCTTAGTAGTTTCTTGCGGTCTTGGGCAGAGCAGGAGCCAGACCGAGCTGTGATACAACCAGAAAGAATGCTTTCTATGGTGCATCTGTAAAAGTTGGTGAGAGTCGTAGCTGACATGCCAAATTTCCTTAGCCTCCTGAGAAAGTAGAGGTGTTGGTGGGCTTTCTTAACTATAGTGTCAGCATGGGGGGACCAGGACAGGTTGTTGGTGATCTGGACACCTAAAAACTTGACGCACTCGACCATTTCCACTTCATTCCCACCTCCTCTCCTCCATCCCCCTTCCCGCAAGATTTGAAAGTATCTGTTTGATTATTTTTCCTTTTTTTAGGAAGCATCATCTCAGAAAAGCACGACAATTTGGGTATGAAAGATTGCCACGGACTTTCTGCTCAATAATCGCTGTAACCAAAACACTTAAAGGACAGTCACTGCAATTGTCTTTCAAGGAGACCGGGAATGAAATAAATAACTTCAGTCCAAACGCAGAATGAGATGTATTTTCTAATCAAAGAGCTGTAGCGTTTTGCTCCCAGGACAGTTACAGGTTAAGTCGTACAAAATGGCTTCTCATAAGGACGGAATCAAAATGGCTGCCCAAAGCAAATTGCTCTTTGGTTCAAAGGTCACACTTCAAAATCCAGGGAGTCAGTTTTTAACTGACTTATCTCACCCAGATGGGATTTTCATATCGCTGTGTTGAGTATAAATCTGGACTGTCACAGTGCTCGCGAGTGGGGTTAAATCATGAAAGAGTGATTGGGAATTCGGGGCACGAATTCTTCTTCATGGAAGTGTCTGGCATTACAATATGGCGGATTTTAAAAAATTCATTTGTGGGACCTGTGCGTCACTGGCTGGGCCAGCATTTATTGCCCATCCCTAGTTGCCCGAGGGCAGTTGAGAGTCAACCACATTGCCGTGGCTCTGGAGTCACATGTAGGCCAGGCCAGGTAAGGATGGCAGATTTTGGGGCGGCACGGTGGCACAGTGGTTAGCACTGCTGCCTCACTGCGCCAGGGACCCGGGTTCAATTCTGGCCTCGGGTCACTGTCTGTGTGGAGTTTGCACGTTCTCCCCGTGTCTGCGTGGGTTTCCTCCGGGTGCTCCTGTTTCCTCCCACATTCCAAAGATGAGCGGGTTAGGTTGATTGGTCATGCTAAATAGACCCTAGTGTCAGGGTGATTAGCAGGGTAAATGTGTGGAGTTACGGGCATAAGGCCTGGGTGGGATTGTGGTCGGTACCGCCTCGTTGGGCCGAATGGCCTTCTTCTGCTCTGTAGGGATTCTATGATTTCCTTCCCTAAAGGACATTAGTGGACCAGATGGGTTTTTCCGTCAATGGTTTAATGGTCATCAGTAGATTCTTAATTCCAGATACTTTTGTTTAAATTCAAATTCCACCAGCTGTCGTGGTGGGATTCGAACCCGGGTCCCCAGAACATTAGCTGAGTTTCTGGATTAATAGTCTAGTGATAATACCACTAGGCCATCGCCTCCACTAAGATTGGTGGTGGAGGTGAAATTGGGGTTGAGAAGAGAGACCACGCACCCCCCCATGTCTGCGCAACCAGGGCAACTGAGCAGAGAAGCTTGATTAAGTTGGGCGTCATGGACGCCACCAGTGTTGCTCTCGGCTACTCACTGCTGGGAAGAGCTTCCATTTCTTTTCTCAAGCATCACTTGCAATGGCGCCAATATTATGCGCAACAGTAGCACGTGGTGGTCCTCACTCTTCTGCGCCGCATCAACTCCTTGCCACCCAAGCAGGTTTGCCAGGCCTTTCTGCCATCAGGTGCCCCTTTCATTTTACTGCGGGGCACCTGATGACTTCGACAAACCGCTCTTTCATGGGTCTATGGGGTTGGCCGTTTATTCCCAAGATGGCTCCCTGTTTAGCAGGAGTTTCGCTCCCTCTGATTATCCCTCAGAATTTTAACTTGCGGTTTGTTCTTTTTCAAATGTTTATTCTTCCATGGGATGTGGGCACCGCTGGCAAGGCGATCAGTCATTTTATAGGGCAATTGATGGTCATTGCTGTGGGTTTGGAGTCACATGTAGGCCGGACCAGGTAAGGGGGGCAGATTTCCTTCTTTCCAGATGGTTTTTTTGAAGAACAACAAATTGACTATAGTTGTTATGATCACTATTGCCAATTCCAGATTTTATAAATCGAATCGAAGTTACACCCGCTGCTGTGGTGGGATTTGAACCTGTGCCCCCAACCCCCCTCCCCAAAGCAGCCTCTGGATTACTAGTCCAACGATATCACAGCATCGCGCCATTCTTTTCCAAATGATATTGCGATTAAAGCCAATCGACGTCGAGATCCCTTCTCGGTCATCGTGTAACGGTATCAAACAGGCAGGGAGGTTTTCAGATTTGCCCATGACCTCCCTGCTGCGCACCCGCCTCCCCCCCCCCCTCCCCCACCTCCCCAGACCCCAGATCCTCCTCCCCCCTCCCCGCCCCAGACCCCCAGGCCTGGCTGAGTTATCGGCCTGCTGCGAAATGAGGGAATGTTGAGGGAATGTTGTTACTGTTGGTCTGAGCTCCCCTAAACCCAGAGGAGAAAAATGGTCCAAAGCTTCGGATCACCCTCCGGTAATAGTAACTAGAAGCAGGAGGAGGCCATTCGGCCCCTCGAACCTGCTCCACCATTCATTACGATCATGATTGATCATCCAACTCCGTAACCTATTCCCGCTTCCCCCCCTCCCTATATCCGATGATCCCATTTACCCCGAGAGCGATATCTAACTCCTTGAAATCATACAGGATGGAACTTTCCGGCTGTTCGCACCGGCGGGAGCTTCTGGCCCCGCCGATGGCGCACTCCCGCCACGGGTTTCCCAGCAGCCTGTGGGCGGAGTCGGTGGGAATTGCCATTGACAGCGACAGGCCGGAAGATCCCACCACAGGCCAATGGTGCACTGCCTCCCGCCATGAGAAACATGGAGGCTCGAGCATCCCGCCCACAACGTTTTGGCCTCAACTGCCTTTTTGTGGTAGACAATTTCCACAGATTCACCACTCTCTGGGTGAAGAAATGCCTGCTGGGAAATTCCTGTCAACTTTGCTTGGAGCAGTTTTGGCTTCTGCTGAGTTGTCCCCAAGTGGATCATGAGAATGACAGGAGGCCTTTCAGAGCCGTTAAACCTGTTTCTTCATTTACATAGAACAGTCGAGCACAGGAACAGGCCCTTCGGCCCACTATGTTGTGCCAAACATGACACCAAATTAAACTAATCCCTTCTGCCTGCCCTTGCTCCATATCCCTCTATTCCTCGCGTATTCATGTGCTTATCTAAACGCCCCTTAAACGCCCCTATCGTATCTGCCTCCACCACCACCCCTGGCAGCGCGTTCCAGACACCCACCACTCTCTGTGTAAAAAAACTTGTCCCGCACATCTCCTTCGAACTTTCTCCCTCTCACCTTCAGTGCGTGCCCCCGAGTATTAGACATTTCAACTCTGGGAAAAAGATTCTGACTGTCGACCTTATCTGTGTCTCTCAGAATTTTATAGACTTCGATCAGGTCTCCCCTCCGCCACTCCAGAGAAAACAACCCTAGTTTGTCCAAAATCTGCTTCTCACTCAGACCCTCTAATCCAGGCAGCATCCTGGTAAACCTCTTCTGCATCCTCTCCAAAGCCTCCACCATCCTTCCTGTAACGTGGCGACCAGAGTTGAACACAATACTCTAAGTGCGACCTAACCAAAGTTTTACAAAGTTGCAGAATGACATCCTGACTCTTGTACTCAATGCCCCGACCAATAAAGGCAAGCGTGCCATATGTCTTCTTTACTACTTATGTGCTCGAATATATCATGGCTGCTCTGTGTCTTAACTTTTCAAAAAATTCCTTTATTCATTTATGGGACATTGCCCATCCCTAGTTGCCCGAGGGCAGTTGAGAGTCAACCACATTGCTGTGGCTCTGGAGTCACATGTAGGCCAGACCGGGTAAGGACGGCAGATTTCCTTCCCTAAAGGACATTAGTGACCCAGATGGGTTTTTCCAACAATGGTTTCATCAGTAGATTCTTAATTCCAGATTTTTAAAAATTGAATTCAAATTCCGCCATGGCGGGATTCGAACCCGGGTCCCCCGGAATTTAGCTGAGTTTCTGGATTAGTAATTTAACGATAATACCACTAGGCCATCGCGTCCCCCGCACTCCTGCTACCCAGCTTAGTTCCATGGGCCAGAGGTTTACCATCCCGCCCGCCACGGGAATCGGAGTGTGCAGGGGAGGGGGCGGACCATGGAAAGGTCCGTTGACCTCGGATGGAATTTTCTGGGTTTCAGAGTGAGCGCGGCTGGAAAATCCCGCCTGTAATCCCTTAACGCCTCCCCCTTCCATGACAGTCTTGAAATGTTCAATTCACCCTGAACTCCAACAGCTTTTCTTTGGGGGGTGGGTGGGAGAGAGAGTTCCGGAACCGCTTCTTGACATCACCCCGAGCGAACTAAAGGTCTGATTTTAAAGATATGCCCACATGTCCCAATCTCCCTCTGCCCCACGCCCTGCCAGAGGAAACCGTCTCGCTTTATCCACTTTACCAGATCCTTTGACCGCCTCAGTTCGATTGGCAAGACTTGCCAAGATTCCTCACAGACAGATTGGCCACTTGCGCGAGAGTTGACCATTACCCATGGGCGCTGGACCAAGGTGCATCAGGACAATGGGGAGCGTAAAAGCTAGAGGCGACCTCTGAATTCTCAAAGACACGCAAGAGAGTTAAGGGGCAGTGTTGAAAGGCCGTCATTTGCTCTCGATACTTTGCGCTGGCAATGTGCTCAAATCAATCGCCTTTCTATTGATCCGTAATTGTTATCTCTGGTGTGATTCTGTCAGAAATTCATGTCTGTAAATAAATGATCATTTATAGAGACCAATAGTGTGTGGTGGATTTGTCCGATGTTTTATTTACACTTGCGCAGAGGGGGATTTTCCTTTCCCGCCAGTCCCAGGACTTGTTTGCTCATTCTGCCACCTTCTCCAGAACAAGCTGGTTTAGGACTTTCTTAAGGTGGCCATGAGGTGGAGATGCCGGTGTTGGACTGGGGTGGGCACGGTAAGAAGTCTCACAACACCAGGTTAAAGTCCAACAGGTTTATTTGGCATCACAAGCTTTCAGAGCGCTGCTCCTTTATCAGGTAACCTTTCTTAAGTCGGCAGTTAGGAAGGTGATGCGCATCAATTTGACACGAGGCACAAAGCTTCGGTAAAAGAAGGCTTTTATTAACTAACAATGGAACTATCAGAACTTTAACACACTATCCCAGACTGAAGAGGTCCCGCCCGAGCAGGGGGTCTTATACCTCTCCCAGGAGGCGGAGCCCGACTGGGATGTGCCACAACAGTTACAACCACAGGTGTATCAATCCCACCCTAGCCCAACAACAACATTAGAACAATCCCACAGTGGGAACCAACGATGGTTCACCACAGAAGGCAAATGCAATGTTAGCATTCATGTCGAGAGAACAAGAATACAAGAGCAGGGATGTACTTCTGAGGCTGTATAAGGCTCTGGGCAGACCCCATTTGGAATATTGAGAGCAGTTTTTGGCCCCGTACCTAAGGAAGGAGATGCTTGCCTTGGAGGGAGTCCCGAGGAGGTTCACAAGAATGATCCCAGGAATGAAGGGTTTGTCATATGAGGAATGGTTGAGGACTCTGGGTCTGTCCTCGATGGCGTTAGAAGGATGAGGGGGGGATCTTATTGAATCTTACAGAATACTGTGAGGCCTGGATAGAGTGGACGTGGAGAGGATGTTTCCACTAGGGGGAGAGACTAGAATTCGAGGTCACAGCCTCAGAGTGAAGGGATGTTCCTTTAAAACTGAGATGAGGAGGAATTTCTTCAGCCAGAGAGTGGTGAATCTGTGGAACTCTTTACCGCAGAGGAGGCCGGGTCATTGAGTGTCTTTAAGACAGAGATAGATAGGTTCTTGACTAATAAGGGGATCGGGGGTTATGGGGAAAAGGCAGGAGAATGGGGATGAGAAAAATATCAGCCATGATTGAATGGTGGAGCAGACTCGATGGGCCGAGTGGCCTAATTCTGCTCTTATGGTCTTAAGTTGCGGCCATCAAGACTCAGGAGGAGTGATGCCGAGCTCCTGACCTGTGAACATCTGTCTGGGTGCACTTTATTTATGGCGCCAGGACCTTTGACCCCATGAGGTAACGGCGAGGCGGGCGACTTCTTCATAGAATCTTTACAGTGCAGAAGGAGGCCATTTGGCCCATCGAGCCTGTACCGACAACAATCCCACCCAAGCCCTATTCCCATAACCCCAGGCATTTACCCTTGCTAATCCTTCTGACACTAAGCGGCAATTTAGCATGGCCAATCCACCTAACCTACACATCATTGGACACTAAGGGACAATTTAGCATGGCCAATCCACCTAACCTGCACATCTTTGGACACTAAGGGACAATTTAGCATGGCCAATCCCCCTAACCTACACGTCTTTGGACACTAAGGGACAATTTATCATGGCCAATCCCCCTAACCTACACATCTTTGGACACTAAGGGACAATTTAACATGGCCAATCCACCTAACCTGCATATCTTTGGACAGTAAGGGACAGTTTAGCGTGGCCAATCCACCAAACCCACACACCTAAGGACACTAAGGGACAATTTAGCATGGCCAATCCACCTAAGCTGCGCATCTTTGGACACTAAGGGACAATTTAGCATGGCCAATCCACCTAACCTACACATCTTTGGACACCAAGGGGTAATTTAGCATGGCCAATCTACCTAACCCACAAATCTTTGGACTGTGGGAGGAAACCGGAGCACCCGGAGGAAACCCACGAAGACACGGGGAGAACGTGCAAACTCCACACAGACAGTCACCCAAGGCCGGGAATTGAACCCGGGTCCCTGGCACTGTGAGGCAGCAGTGCTAACCACTGTGCCACCGTACTGCCCCCCCCCGCCCACCCCGCACCCCGCAACACCCCCTCCCGCCCACCTTGAGATTTGCGGCGCTCCTCACGGTTGCATAATTAATGAGTGAGAAGCAAAAGATCTCTCACGTTCAGCCGTCCCATGGCCCAGTGGGAATCACACCAATTTTTTCGCTCTTGGGCTCCAGGAAGATTCTGCCCCATGAGATTGCGTATCTCCCCTACCCCCTTCCCAATCAAATCCCATTTTGACAGGAACGTTTTCTCGAATCCGTGTTAATGATGCAGAATATCACTTGTTGACGTTGTCACTGTGCATTGCTCAAAAGAGCTAATTTGTCATTCTCAGGGGTCGCCCAGTTAAGACGGAGCTGAGGAGAAATGTTTTTTCTCTCAGATGGTGGCGAGTTTCTGGAACTTTCTTCCTCAAAAGACGGTGGAAGCAGAGTCTTTCAATGTTTCTAAGGCAGAGCGAGATAGATTCTTGATTAACAAGGGGATGAAAGGTTATCGGGGGTGAAAGGTTATTGGGATGAAAAGTTAACAGGGTGAAAGGTTATCGGGGGTGAAAGCTTATCAGGGTGAAAGGTTATCGGGGTGAAAGGTTATCAGGATGAAATGTTATCAGGGGTGAAAGGCTATCGGGGGTGAAAGGCTATCGGGGTGAAAGGTTAACGGGTGAAGGGTTATCGGGGGTGAAAGATTATTGGGGTTGAAAGGTTATCAGGGGTGAAAGGTTATTGGGGTGAAAGGTTATCAAGGTGAAAGATTATCGGGGGTGAAAGGTTATCAGGGTGAAAGATTATCAGGGGTGAAAGGTTATCGGAAATGAAAGGTTATCGGGGGTGAAAGCTTATCGGGGGTGAAAGGTTATCAGGGTGAAAGGTTATCGGGGGAAGGCAGGAGGGTCCAATCAAGTCAGCCATGATCTTGTTGGATGGGGGAACAGGCTCGAGGTGCCGAGTGGCCTCCTCCTGCTCCTAACTCCTATGTTTATGGATGGTCTGGGCCTCGCTTCAGATCCGAGCAGAATTTATGCCAAACCACGATATAATCGCGAACCGCGGCCAAAATGAGCCAATCATCATTTCCGGGAATGGTTTGGTCCAAAACATTTAAATCAACGGGGAGGTTATCACGAATCCCGACTCTGAAGTGATTTATTGGGAGTGTGGGCAGGATATCCCGGCCCTTCCCGCAGGAGGGATCTTCCAGTCCTGCCAACAGCGACACCACTCCACCAGCCCCCCCCCCGACCCCTGCAACCCCCTCCCCCGCCCGCCAGAGTTTCCCTGACGACAGAGGGTATCAACAATGGGAAACCACGGCGGGATCTTCCAGTCTGTGTGGAGTCTGCATGTTCTCCCCGTGTCTGCGTGGGTTTCCTCCGGGTGCTCCGGTTTCCTCCCACAATCCGAGAAACATGCTGGTTAGGTGGATTGGCCGTGTTAAATTCTCCCTCAGTGTCCCCGAACAGGAGTGTGGCGACCAGGGGATTTTCACAGTAACTTCATTGCAGTGTTAATGTAAGCCGACTTGTGACATCAATAACTAAACTTAAGCACTGTCCCACATGATTTCCCACCCCTGCTAAGAGCAACTCCAATAAAAACCCACTTAAAATCCACTCAAATTCGCAAGGTACTCACTGTTGCTTTACAGAGCAACTCTGTCATAGAATCCCTACTGTGCACAAGAAACCATTCGGCCCATCGAATCTACACCGACTCTCTGACAAGAGTATCTTACCCAGGCCCTCTCCCCTGCCCTGTCCTTCTAACCCCACACATTTACCATGGCTAATCCCATCTGACCTGTGTATCTTTCGGACTGTGGGTGGAAACCGGAGCACCCGGAGGAAACCCACGCAGACACGGGGAGAACATGCAAACTCCACACAGACAGTGACCCAAGGCCGGAATCGAACCCGGGTCCCTGGCACTGTAAGGCAGCAGTGCTAACCACTGTGCCACCGTATCGCCCCATAGAAATGTCTTTAAACATACAGAGCAAGGGTTATGTCCACCCCCCTGGCTTGCACTTTTGCCCTTCCAGGTTCAAATCCCACATTTGAGCACAAAAACAGAATCATAGAAATGCTAGTGTAGAAGGAGGCCATTCAACCCATCAAGCCTGCACTAACTTTCCAACAGGGCACCCCACCCAGGCCCTATCCCCATAAACCCAAGTATTGACCTCACCAATCCACCTAACCGACACATCTTTGGACACCAAGGGGCAATTTAGCATGGCCAATCCACCTAACCTACACATCTTTGGACACTAAGGGGCAATTTAGCATGGCCAATCCACCTAACCTACACATCTTTGGACACCAAGGGGCAATTTAGCATGGCCAATCCACCTAACCTGCACATCTTTGGACACTAAGGGGCAATTTAGCATGGCCAATCCACCTAACCTACACATCTTTGGACACCACGGGGCAATTTAGCATGGCCAATCCACCTAACCTGCACATCTTTGGTCACCAAGGGGCAATTTAGCATGGCCAATCCACCTAACCTACACATCTTTGGACACCAAGGGGCAATTTAGCATGGCCAATCCACCTAACCTGCACATCTTTGGACTGTGGGAGGAAACCGGAACATTTGGAGGAAACCCACGCAGACACTGGGAGAACGTGCAGACTCCGCACAGACAATGACCCGAGGCCGGAATTGAGCCCGGGTCCCTGGCGTCGGCTGTGAGGGCTGCAGTGCTAACCACTGTGTCACCCTGCTGCCCCTAAATGATTGACTCCAGCAACTTTCCCTCCACAGAGGTCAAGTTGACTGGTCTATAGTTTCCCACTTTTTGCCTCTCTCCTTTCTTGAATAAGAGGAAGCAATGCTAACCACTGTGCCACCGTGCCGCCCCAGGTGTACAGATGCATCTGTCACGCAAGTGTGAGGTTTCGCTGCAAGTGTGATCATTTTTCTATTCATTCGCAGGGTGCGGGCATCGCTGGCTGGGCCAACATTTATTGCCCATCCCTATTTACCCTTGAACTGAGTGCATTTCAAAGGCCAACCACATTGCTGTGGCTCTGGAGCCACATGTGGGCCAGACCAGGTAAGGAGCAGCAGATTTCCTTCCCTAAAGGGACATTCGTGAACCAGATGGGTTTTTCCGACAATCGACAATGGTTTCGCAATTTTTCTTAAATTGGATTCAAATTCCACCATCTGCCGTGGCGGGATTCGAACCCGGGTCCCCAGAACAACACCCTGGGTCTCTGAATTGGTAACCCAGTGACAGCGGCACGGTAGCACAGTGGTTAGCACTGCTGCTTCACAGCTCCAGGGACCTGGGTTCGATTCCCGGCTCGGGTCACTGTCTGTGTGGAGTTTGCACATTCTCCTCGTGTCTGCGTGGGTTTCCTCCGGGTGCTCCGGTTTCCTCCCATAGTCCAAAGATGTGCGGGTTAGGTTGATTGGCCAGGTTAAAAATTGCCCCTTAGAGTCCTGAGATGTGTAGGGTAGAGGGATTAGCGGGTAAATATGTGGGGGTAGGGCCTGGGTGGGATTGTGGTCGGTGCAGACTCGATGGGCCGAATGGCCTCCTTCTGCACTGTAGGGTTTCTATGATTTCTTTCTATGAATACCATGACGCCATTGTCTCCCTGTATATTATTAGGACGTTTGGAACTGCAAGAGTTTATTTGGGCTGAGAAAACAGCCCCCGTCACATTACAATATAGACCTGGGAGTGGTAGCATGTCGCAGTGGGTGAGGTAGGCGTTGGCATGGAGATAGCACCAAGTCGGGACTTTGTCCTGAATAAACAGTTATTATTCAACCGCAAAAGCCTCGTCATGAAACAGTGTACCACTTTAGAACAGTCACAAACCTCAATGTTGGTGAATGTCACAGTGTCATCTCAATTGAGACCACATAATTCAGGCCGTCAGTCTCGTGCTATCCCAGATGTGGAGAAGGAAGGCCCATTGCCAGTTGACGCAAGGCCATGGGAAGCCAGGCCCTTGGCAGTCAGAGGCAGCAGGACTCATACGTGCCAGCCTAAAAAGTTTAAAGTTTATTTATTAGTGTAACAAGTAGGCTTACATTAACACTGCAACAGTGGTTAGCACTGCTGCCTCATGGCGCCAGGGACCCGGTTCGATTCCCAGCCTTGGGTCACTGTCTGTTGGAGTTTGCATGTTCTCCCCGTATCTGCGTGGGTTTCCTCCGGGTGCTCCGGTTTCCTCCCACAGTCCAAAGATGTGTAGGTTAGGTGGATTGGCCATGCTAAATTGTCCCTTAGTGTCCAAAGATGTGTAGGTTAGGTGGATTGGCCATGCTAAATTGCCCCTTAGTGTCCAAAGATGTGCAGGTTAGGTGGATTGGCCATGCTAAATTGTCCCTTAGTGTCCAAAGATGTGTAGGTTAGGTGGATTGGCCATGCTAAATTGCCCCTTAGTGTCCAAAGATGTGTAGGTTAGGCGCATTGGCCATGCTAAATTGCCCCGTAGTGTCCAAAGATGTGCAGGTTAGGTGGATTGGCCATGCCAAATTGTCCCTTAGTGTCCAAAGATGCATAGGTTAGGTGGATTGCCATGGTAAATTCATAGAATCATAGAATCATAGAAACCCCACAGTGCAGAAAGAGGTCATCTGGCCCATCGAGTCTGCACCGACCACAATCCCACCCAGGCCCTGCCCCCATATCCCTACATATTTACCCACTAATCCCTCTAACCTACTCATCTCAGGACACTAAGGGGCAATTTTAGCACGGCCAATCAATCTAACCCGCACATCTTTGGACTGTGGGAGGAAACCGGAGCACCCGGAGAAAACCCATGCAGACACGAGGAGAATGTGCAAACTCCACACAGACAGTGACCCAAGTCGGGAATCGAACTCAAGTCCCTGGAGCTGTGAAGCAGCAGTGCTAACCACTTTGCTACCGTGCCGCCCAATTGCCCCTTAGTGTCCAAAGATGTGCAGGTTAGGTGGATTGGCCATGCTAAATTGCCCCTTAGTGTCCAAAGATGTGCAGGTTGGGTGGATTGGCCATGGTAAATTGCCCCTTAGTGTCTGGGGGATTAGCAAGGTAAATACGTGGGGATAGGGCCTGGATGGGATTGTGGTCGGTGCAGACTTGATTAGCCAAATGGCCTCTTTCTGCACTGTAGGGATTCTATTCTATTCTATCATTCTATGAAGTTACAGTGAAATTCCCCTCGTTGCCACACTCCGGAGACTGTTCGGGTACACTGAGGAAGATTTTAGCATGGCCAACACACCTAACCAGCACATCTTTCAGACTGTTGGAGGAAACCGGAGCACCCGGAGGAAACCCATGCAGACACGGGGAGAACGTGCAGACTCCGCACAGACAGTGACCCAAGCCGGGAATAGAACCCGTGTCCCTGGCGCTGTGAGGCAGCAGTGCTAACCACTGTGCCACCGTGCCACTCCTAAATACGCTTGGGGCGCGATCATACTGGCGGTTCACGCCACACCGCCGCTACAAGCGAGGATGGAGAATTTGACGCCCAGCCAAATCTCCGTTCACTGCAGCGGGGCTGGAGAATCCCGCTGGCGTGGACGGCCGGAAGATTCCGCCCTTGGTCGTTTTAGTCTTGCTCGTTTTAACGCAAACATTGGGTTTAAATGGGTTAAAACGCCTCCCCAAACACAAAGACACGCGATTCAATGTTGTTCCTCTCAAGTTGCCAACTGCAATTTCTAGGGCGTTGTCTGAACATGTCATTCCTAATTACAGAGTATCTCAGACGGTTCATCATAAGCTGTAACGATCTTCATCAGAATTGCTCTGACTATGTGTGATTTACCACCTAGCGATAGGCAACCTCGGCTGGTGAGTGGGCCTCGTGAGGGACCCTCCTTCACCTCAGTTGGCCGCAAGATTGAAATCGGGCTTGTTCACTATTCATATCCCCAGGAATAAGATTCAATACATTTAATCCATGCCGAATATTCCATAACGAGTTGTGGAAAATGCTTCATCATTTATATATTTTGATTTTTTTGATTTGATTTATTATTGTCACATGTATTGGGATACAGTGAAAAGTATTGTTTCTTGCACGCTATACAGACAAAGCATACCGTTCATAGAGAAGGAAACGAGAGGGTGCAGAATGTAGTGTTACAGTTACAGATAGGGTGTAGAGAAAGATCAACTTAATGCGAGGTAGGTCCATTCAAAAGTCTGACAGCAGCAGGGAAGAAGCTGTTCTTGAGTCGGTCGGTATGTGACCTCAGACTTTTGTATCTTTTTCCCGACGGAAGAAGGTGGAAGAGAGAATGTCCGGGGTGCGAGGGGTCCTTGATTATACTGACTGCTTTGCCGAGGCAGCGGGAAGTGTAGACAGAGTCAATGGATGGGAGGCAGGTTTGCGTGATGGCTACATTCCCAACCTTTTGTAGTTCCTTGCGGTCTTGGGCAGAGCAGGAGCCATACCAAGCTGTGATACAATCAGAAAGAATGCTTTCTATGGTGCATTTGTCATTGGGTGACACGGTGGCACAGTGGTTAGCACTGCTGCCTTATAGCACCAGGGACCCGGGTTCAATTCCGGCCTTGGGTCACTGTCTGTGTGGAGTTTGCACGTTCTCCCCATGTCTGCGTGGGTTTCTTCCGGGTGCTCCGGTTTCCTCCCATGGTCCAATGATGTGCAGGTGAGGTTGATTAGCCATGATAAATTGTCCCTTAGTGTCAGGGGGATTAGCAAGGTAAATATATGAGGTTATGGGGATCGGGCCTGGGTGGGATTGTTGTTGGTGCAGACTCGATGAGCCAAATGGCCTCCTTCTGCACTGTAGAGATTTTAAGCTTCTTTAAGATTTAAGGCAGTGTTATTGATGCACCTCAATGAGCACCCGGAAACAAGGCTTTAGAACTGAAGGCTTTAATACATTAACAATGAAACTACTAACACAAATTCACCCGTTCAGACTGAAGGGGTCCTGCCGGAGCAGGGGGTCTTATACCCTGCCACCGGAGGCGGGACCCCACTGGAGTGTGCCATGATAACACTTAGGACAGGTAAACACCCTATCCCAACAACATAGTACAACCCCCATAACAACAACACCCTAGCCCAACAGTAGCACAATAACAACCCCAGTGGTGAACCAACGATGGTTCACCACATTCACCCCTCCTTTAGGAACCAAAGGTGGCGGGGTGGATGAAAACAGACAATGACAAAAAAAATAACAGGATTCACAAGTCCAGACGGTCTGGAGGACCACACCGACGCTGCGATCTTCTCAACACCGGTTGCGAAACCGGAGCAGGTGCTTGCGGTGGCTCTCTCAAAGCAACATCTGGCTGTCCCCTCAAAGACTCCCGGGCCGGCCGGCCCTGATGAGGCGATGGTGCAGGGGATCCTGGAACGTTTGGTGGTGGTGGTGGTGGTGATGATGGTGGCGCCGATCTCCGAGTCTCAGGCAAGCTGTACATGGGAGTAAAAGTGTTATGCCCTGGTCCCGGTGCTGACCGCGCCACGTCTGGGGAAGTAATGAGGAGTAGTGGATCTGTGACTGGGGGAATAGGAGCGACAGGAGTTGCTACGTCCCCTGTGGGCGCCAGGTCTCTAATGGAGACAGTGTCCTCTCGCCCGTCAGGATATGCCACATAGGCATACTGAGGGTTGGCGTGGAGGAGTTGGACCGGTTCGACCAAGGGGTCGGACTTGCGAGCCCTCACATGGCGCCGCAGAAGGACGGGTCCTGGGTACGTCAACCAGGCTGGCAATGAGGTCCCCGAGGACGACTTCCGAGGGAATGAGAACATCCTCTCATGGGGAGTAGCATTGGTTGCCGTACACAGGAGGGAGCGGATAGAATGGAGCGCATTTGGAAGGACCTCCTGCCACCGGGAGACTGGAAGGCCCTTGGATTTCAGTGCCAGTAGGACAGCCTTCCAGACTGTAGCATTCTCCCTTTCCACCTGTCCGTTACCCCTAGGGTTGTAGCTCGTGGTTCTACTAGAGGCAATCCCGAATGAGAGCAGGAATTGCCTCAAGTCGTTGCTCATGAACGACGAGCCCCTGTCGCTATGAATATAGCAGGGGTACCCGAACAGGGTAAAAAGCTCACTGAATGCCTTGATGACGGTGGCAGTCGACGTGTCCGCACAGGGGAAAACAAACGGAAACCGGGAAAATTCGTCTATTATGTTAAGAAAATAGACATTCCGATCCGTTGAGGGAAGGGGGCCCTTAAAATCTACACTCAGCCTCTCAAAAGGGCGAGTGGCCTTGACCAAATGTGCCCGGTCTGGTCGATAAAAGTGTGGTTTGCATTCTGCGCAAATCCGACAACTTCTAGTAACTGACCTGACCTCCTCCACCGAGTAGGGTAGGTTGCGGGCTTTTATGAAGTGGTAGAGTCTGGTGACTCCAGGATGACACAGATCATTGTGGAGAGCCTTCAAGCGGTCCTCCTGCATGATGGCGCATGTTCCGCGCGAGAGGGCATCCGAGGGCTCATTGAGCTTCCCTGGACGATACATAATATCGTAATTATAGGTGGAGAGCTCAATTCTCCACCGCAAGATCTTATCGTTCTTGATCTTGCCCCTCTGCGTGTTACTGAACATAAACGCCACGGATCGTTGATCCGTGATCAGGGTGAACCGCTTACCTGCCAGATAATGGCGCCAGTGTCTGACTGCCTCCACAATGGCCTGAGCCTCCTTTTCCACCGCTGAGTGCCGAATCTCTGGGCCTTGAAGGGTGCGGGAAAAAAACGCGACGGGCCTGCCTGCCTGGTTTAGTGTGGCGGCTAGGGCGAAGTCCGATGCATCACTCTCCACCTGGAAAGGGATGGATTCATCCACCGCGTGCATCGTGGCTTTCGAGATGTCGCTTTTCAAAACCTTGAAGGCCAATTGGGCCTCCGGCGTAAGTGGGAAGGTCGTGGACTTAATGAGCGGACGAGCTTTGTCCGCGTAGTTGGGGACCCACTGTGCATAATACGAAAAGAACCCGAGGCATCTCCTCAGTGCTTTCGTGCTAGCGGGCAAGGGAAGTTCAGTGAGTGGGCGCATACGGTCTGGATCAGGGCCAATGACCCCGTTTTCCACCACGTATCCGAGGATGGCTAACCTACGCGTACGGAATACGCACTTCTCCCTGTTATAGGTCAGATTCAGGCGAGATGCAGTGCGTAGAAAGTGTTGGAGATTCGTGTCGTGGTCCTGCTGGTCATGGCCGCAGATGGTGACGTTATCCAGGTACGGGAAGGTAGCCCGCAACCCGTTCTGGTCCACCATTCGGTCCATAGCACGCTGGAAGACCGAGACCCCATTGGTGACACCAAATGGAACCCTGAGGAATTGGTATAGACGACCATCCGCCTCAAAGGCCGTATATTGTCGGTCCTCTGGGCGAATGGGGAGTTGATGGTAGGCGGACTTAAGGTCTATGGTAGAAAACACTCGGTACTGCGCAATCTGATTGACCATATCAGAAATGCGCGGGAGAGGATACGCATCCAGCTGCGTGTATCTATTAATGGTCTGACTATAGTCGATGACCATCCGAGGTTTGTTCCCGCTTTTGACTACCACGACCTGCGCTCTCCACGGACTAGCACTGGCCTGTATGATCCCTTCCTTGAGGAGCCGCTGAACCTCAGATCTAATAAAGATCCGGTCCTCAGCGCTGTAACGCCTACTTTTAGTAGCGATGGGCTTGCAGCCAGGTACCAGATTTTTAAAAAGGGATGGTGTCGTGATCTTCAGGGTGGATAAATTGCACACGGGGCGCTTTGGGCAATTTGGAGGCTGCGGCTGGTTCCCTACTGCCAGTGAAGGGAGTGGCCCACCGTACTGTAGGATCACACTCCTCATGTGGGCCATAAAGTTTAGTCCGAGGAGAATTGGCGCGCAAAGGTGAGGTAGCACAAGGAGCCTGTATTGCTCGTAAACTGTGCCCTGTACCTCAAGAGTTACCATACATCGTCCTTGGATCGGTACAGACCGGGACTGTGATGCCATGGAAATTGTCTGTTTGGCAGGGAGAACCCGGAGTCCACACCTTTTAGCAGTTTCAGGGTGTATGAAACTTTCGGTGCTCCCACTGTCAAACAGACAATTCACAGTTCTGCCACTAACCTTTACCTCCATCATGGAATGTTCCAGTCTGTAATGCCTGGTCTGATCCAGAGAGATCGACGCCACCGTTGGCCCCTGGGCGTCACTGCATGCTGCCGATGTGGATGCTGAGGACCCCTGCTGGTCGCTGCTGCATGCTGCCGATGTGGATGCTGAGGACCCCTGCTGGTCGCTCCTAGTCGTCGTGGACCATGATGGCCGCCCCCATGAATCGCATGTGGCCGAGGGCTCCAAGCGCAGCGACTCCTGGTGGTCTTCCTCCTCCTCTGTCTGCCACGATGGCGCCGTCCTGAGATCGCACGTGGTCGGACCTCGTGGGTACTGCAGCGCCGAAAGAGATGGTCTCCGTTCTGGAGGGTTACAAGCTGCACTGCCGTTTTTAGGTTTGGACCTGCAGACTTTGCTGTAGTGGCCTTTTTTACCGCACTGGCTGCAGATTGCCGTTCTTGCCGGACACTGTTGCCGTGGATGCTTGGCCCCACCGCAAAAATAGCATCGCTGGCCACCTGGAGCTGCCGCCGTCGTCGAATCGATCTGGGAGCGCGGGTTCGCGGGGCGAGGAGGGAGCAGAGCTTGCTCCAACCACGTTGACTGCACGTGGTCCTCGGGGTACAGCGCCAAGCTCTTCGACGCCGCCTCCAACCTCACGGCCATCCCCATTGCCTGGGTCAAGTTGAGTTTCCCCTTTTCTAATAATTTAAGTCTGATGTACGAGGACCCTACCCCTGCTACGAACGCGTCTCGGGCGAGGTCTTGCATGTACTGCTCGGCGGAGACATCCTTACAGTCACAACCCCTGGCAAGCTGCAGGAGTTCATTGGCGTAGTCTTCTATGGTCTCGCCCGACTGCCGACGTCGTGTAGCGAGGAGATAACGAGCGTGAATCTCGTTGGGTGGCGTAATGTACCTATTCTTTAGGAGCTCGACGGCACCCTGGTAAGTGGAAGCTGCACGAATGGCTAGGTAAATCGTGTCGCTTACCCTTGCGTGGAGGACCTGGAGTCTATCACTGTCTGTAGTGATAGCTACCGAGGCTGCCAGGTAGTCCTCGAAGCACTTCCACCAATGTTCGAACGTGTTAGCTGCACCGACCGCACGTGGGTCCAGTGTCAGACGATCCGGTTTTAGGATCTGTTCCATATTCTCAGTTAATGTATTAAATTGATGCACCTCAATGAGCACCCGGAAACAAGGCTTTAGAACTGAAGGCTTTAATACATTAACAATGAAACTACTAACACAAATTCACCCGTTCAGACTGAAGGGGTCCTGCCGGAGCAGGGGGTCTTATACCCTGCCACCGGAGGCGGGACCCCACTGGAGTGTGCCATGATAACACTTAGGACAGGTAAACACCCTATCCCAACAACATAGTACAACCCCCATAACAACAACACCCAAGCCCAACAGTAGCACAATAACAACCCCAGTGGTGAACCAACAATGGTTCACCACAGTTATCAACTTCAAATGGTAAAAACAAAAGAAATATTGACACTTTGGACACAGAGGGAGCGCACGGTTCTCACACTCAATGTTGTGTGGAATCAGCACACACCTCACTTCACTCACCCTCGCTTTACCTGCGAATCACTTCAGTCACACCGGGAGGAAAAAAACTACATGGACAGGAATCAGCGGAATGTGGCAACCCAGCGCCTGGGGCAACGGTCAACAAAATGTCTCGTGGGGGCCGCACTCAGATCGGCCGCATGTGGCCCCCCTAGGCCGCAGGCTTCCCACTATTGATCTCGAACCTTGACAGACAAGAACTGCCGGGCTTCTTCAGATGACGCTAAGGAAGAGCTGCTTCGTCTTTGAACACAGGCCTCTGGTCTTACCCATTCCCCATCGCCCCCAGTTCCGATGGGAAAGGGGCTGCATGGGAGCTTAAGTTGCACAGTGCATTCTTGCCTCCGTATTCCCACTCCGTATACTGTCAGCAACTAAAAAAATCCTCTTCCCAAAAAAGCCCCCACTCGCGCTGCACTGCACCCTGGGAATCGGAATGCCGCCCACTCGCTGACGGTTAAGCGGTTGTACCGGGAGACGCCTGCACAAGCAGAAATTCTCCTCAGTGGCATCAGCAGCCAGGGGGAGCTTGGGGGGCTGGGTGGGGGGGAGTGGGGGGCAACCTCTGGTGATGACAGAAGATAGACATTTGTTTCCGCCAATCGCAAGCCACATTTGATGAGGGGGGTGGGGTCAGATGGCATCCCGTCTATAACCCACCAATCAGAGCTGAGGAAGGTGGCAGGCAAGCTTGTTTGATCCATGGCATGTTCACGGTGGCACAGTGGTTAGCACTGCTACCTCAGAGCGCCAAGGACCCGGGTTTAATTCTGGCCTCGGGTCACTGCCTGTGTGGAGTCTGCACGTTCTCCCCGTGTCTGCATGGATTTCCTCCGGGTGCTCTGGTTTCCTCTCACAATCCAAAGATGTGCAGGTTAGGTGGATTGACCATGCTAAATTGTCCCTTAGTGTCCAAAGATGTGCAGGTTAGGTGGATTGGCCGTGCTAAATTGTCCCTTAGTGTCCAAAGATGTGCAGGTGAGGGGGATTGGCCATGCTAAATTGTTCCTCGGTGACACGGCACGGTGGCACAGTGGTTAGCACTGCTGCCTCACAGCGCCAGGGACCCGGGTTCGATTCCCCATTTGGGTCACTGTCTGTGTGGAGTCTGCATGTTCTCCCCGTGTCTGCATGGCTTTCCTCCAGGTGCTCCGGTTTCCTTCCACAGTCCAAGAGACGTGCTGGTTAGGTGGATTGGCCATGCTAAACTCTCCCTCAGTCTATCCAAACAGGCGACTCGGGGATTTTCACAGTAACTCATCGCAATGTTATGATAAGCCTACTTTTGACAATAATAAATAAAGTTTAAACTTCTCAGCAAAAGATCTCGTGCTTTCCTGCTTATTGCGACTCTGAACACAAAGCGGATTTCTCACACTTGAGGCACATTCAGTGGTTTAATATTCATCTTCTGACTGAAAGCGTCTATTGTTAGAAGGCAGTGTGGAAATAAAAATGCTGGAGATTATTAAGCGGAGATCGGCCTGACCATTGCACATTGTGCAGAGTAGAGGATTCTGGGATCTGTGACAGATGAAGCCTTGGTTCAGTTTTTTAAAAGAAAATGAGGCAGAGATGTCATTGAAACAACGTCTCTTCTTTCTAACTGTCCACTTCAATCATCAGCTTTTCAGAGAATCCCTACAGTGCAGAAGGAGGCCATTTGGCCCATCGAGTCTGCACCGACCACAATCCCAAGCAGGCCCTATTCCCATAACCCCATGTATTTCCCCTGCTAATCCCCCTGATACTGAGGGGCAATTTAGCATGGCCAATCCACCTAACCTGCACATCTTTGGACACTAAGGGGCATTTAGCATGGCCAATCCACATAATCTGAACATCTTTGGACACTAAGGGGCAATTTAGCATGGCCAATCCACCTAACCTACACATCTTTGGACACTAAGGGGTATTTTAGCATGGCCAATCCACCTAACCAACACATCTTTGGACACTAAGGGGCAATTTAGCATGGCCAATCCACCTAACCAACACATCTTTGGACACTAAGGGGCAATTTAGCATGGCCAATCCACCTAACCTACACATCTTTGGACATTAAGGGACAATTAAGCATGGCCAATCCACCTGACCCACACATCTTTGGACACTAAGGGGCAATTTAGCATGGCTCACCTAACCTACACATCTTTGGACACTGAGGGGCAATTTAGCAAGGGGCAATTTAGCTTGGCCAATGCACCAAATCAGCACACCTTTCAGACTGTGGGAGGAAACCGGAGCACATGGAGGAAACCCACGCAGACACAGGGAGAACGTGCAAACTCCACACAGACAGTGACCCAAGCCAGGAACCGAACCTGGATCCCTGGAGCCCTGAGGCAGCAGTGCTCACCACTGTGCCACTGTGTTGCTACTAGCTGGACTTATTCTGGGAAATGTCATCACATAAGGTATATATGCCCCTCCCCCGGGCTCCTGCGATTGGTCACCCAGCATGTCAATCATCAGGGAGCCTCACTTTCCCAAAGCCTGGTTTTGCCTTTTGCAAATCCTGTCCCCCACGCCCCCATTGTGCAGTGATGACCCCAGGCTGGGAAAAGGTTCAGCGAATCAGATTCAGTGAGGCCTGGGGGAATGATGTTTGGAAGGTTTCCTGTTCACCTGGGCAAACAGGAAGCCCACGAGAAGTCTCTGGGGGCGCCCCTCCCCCAGCTCTCCATTCCTGTTTCTGTTCCACTGAACCCCAAGCCTTCCCCCAACTCCACCAATCCCTCACTTTGCCAGGGACTGTTTATGTTCCGTCACTGCATTCTCTCCCCCTTCATCACTGTTCACACACGAGCAAATAGGGCGAGGCCATTCCGTCCTCCAACCTGTAATGACTCCATATTCCATAGAACCATAGAATCCCTGCAGAGCAGAAAGAGGCCATTCAGCCCATTGAGCCTGCACCGCCTCTCCGACAGAGCAATCGAACCAGGCCCAACGCTTACCCTATCCCTGTAACCTCACACATTTACCATAGCTAATTCCCCCCTAACCTGCACATCTTTGGACACTAAGGGGCAATTTAGCATGGCCAATCCACCTAACCCGCACATCTTTGGACACTAAGGGGCAATTTAGCATGGCCAATCCACCTAACCTGCACATCTTTGGACAATGGGAGGAAAGCGGAGCACCCGGAGGAAACCCACGCAGACACGGGGAGATGGGTGGAGAACTGGCTTGGTCATAGAAGACAGAGGGTGGTAGTGGAAGGGTCTTTTTCCGGCTGGAGGCCTGTGACTAGTGGTGTACCGCAGGGCTCTGTATTGGGACCTCTGATGTTTGTGATTTATATAAATGATCTGGAAGAAGGAGTAACTGGGGTGATCAGTAAGTTTGCGGACGACACAAAACTGGCAGGACTTGCAGATAGTGAGGAACATTGTCAGAGGCTACAGAAGGATATAGATAGGCTGGAAATTTGGGCAAGGAAATGGCAGATGGAGTTCAATCCTGATAAATGCGAAGTGATGCATTTTGGTGGGAATAATGTAGGGAGGAGCTATACGATAAATGGAAGAACCATAAAGGGTGTAGAGACGCAGAGGGACCTGGGTGTGCAAGTCCACAGATCTTTGAAGGTGACGTCACAGGTGGAGAAGGTGGTGAAGAAGGCATATGGCATGCTTGCCTTTATAGGACGGGGCATAGAGTATAAAAGTTGGGGTCTGATGTTGCAGATGTATAGAACGTTGGTTCGGCCGCATTTGGAATACTGCGTCCAGTTCTGGTCGCCACACTACCAGAAGGACGTGGAGGCTTTGGAGAGAGTACAGAGGAGGTTTACCAGGATGTTGCCTGGTCTGGAGGGGTTTGGTTATGAGGAGAGATTGGGGAAACTGGGGTTGTTCTCCTTGGAAAGACGGAGGATGAGGGGAGACTTAATAGAGGTGTATAAAATTATGAAAGGCATAGATAGGGTGAACGGTGGGAAGCTTTTCCCTGGGTCGGTGGTGACGTTCACGAGGGGTCATAGGTTCAAGGTGAAGGGGGGGAGGTTTAACACAGATATCAGAAGGACATATTTTGCACAGAGGGTCGTGGGGACCTGGAATGTGTTGCCGGGCAAGGTGGTGGAGGCGGACACACTGGGAACGTTTAAGACTTATCTAGACAGCTATATGAATGGAGACAGCTATGGGAATGGAGGGATACAAAAGAGTGGTCTAGTTTGGACCAGGGAGCGGCGCGGGCTAATTGTTCTTTGTTTCTCGTTTCAAGGCTTCATTCTATGATCATCTTGCTGGTGCCAGTACAGAGCGAGACTGCGGATAGTTGGGAACCTGTCTCGGGGGCAGGGAATTCAGATGGTGTTCGTAAAGCAGAAGTGGAAATGAATAGGGTTGGGAAGCATTTTCCGATCAGGGCCATTGTGATCTCCTGGACTCGTTTCGATCGCCTCAGGGGGTCGGAGAGGAATTTCCCAGATTTTCTTTCCCCATATTGGCCCTGGGGTTTTCACTCTGGGTTTTCGCCTCTCCCTGGAGATCACATGGTCTGGAATGGGGGGGTGGGGGTGAGTTAATAGGTTGTGATGAACAAAGCATCATAGCTGTGAGGGACAGCTCGGTGGATAGGATATTAGGATGTAGATAGGCTGGAAAATTGGGCGGGGATCCTGGATTCAGGATTCAATCCTGGACCGGGGAGCGGCGCGGGCTTGGAGGGCCGAAGGGCCTGTTCCTGTGCTGTATTGTTCTTTGTTCTTTGTTCTTTGTTCCACACAGAGAGTGACCTGAGGCCGGAATTGAACCTGAGTCCGTGGCACTGTGAGGCAGCAGTGCTAACCACTGCGTCAAAATACTGCTCTTAATACTCTTAGAGAACAAAAGTCTCTCAGTCTCAGTCTTGAAAGAAACTAATCCCGCTCGTAAAAGGATCAGGAACGAGACGGACGTAGATTTAAAGTGATTTGCAAAAGAAGCAAATGTGATGTGGGAAAAAGCTTTCTCACACAGCGAGTGGCTGGGGTCTGGAATGCGCTGCCTGGAAGTGTGGTGGAGGCAGGTTCAATCGAGGCTTTCACTCTTATGTGAGGGATAAAAGAATGACCAGGGTGAGGTTAGGGCCGGTCAAGGACAGTAGTGGGAACTTGTGTATGGAGTCAGTAGAGATAGGTGAGGTGATGAATGAATACTTTTCTTCAGTGTTCACCAAGGAGAGGGGCCATGTTTTTGAGGAAGAGAAGGTGTTACAGGCTAATAGGCTGGAGGAAATAGATGTTCGGAGGGAGGATGTACTGGCAGTTTTGAATAAACTGAAGGTCGATAAGTCCCCTGGGCCTGATGAAATGTATCCTAGGATTCTTTGGGAGGCAAGGGATGAGATTGCAGAGCCTTTGGCTTTGATCTTTGGTTCCTCGCTGTCCACGGGGATGGTGCCAGAGGACTGGAGAATGGCGAATGTTGTTCCTCTGTTTAAGAAAGGGAATAGAAATGACCCTGGTAATTATAGACCGGTTAGTCTTACTTCGGTGGTTGGTAAATTGATGGAAAAGGTCTTTAGAGATGGGATTTACGACCATTTAGAAAGATGCGGATTAATCCGGGATAGTCAGCACGGATTCGTGAAGGGCAAGTCGTGCCTCACAAATTTGATTGAATTTTTTGAGGAGGTAACTAAGTGTGTTGATGAAGGTAGGGCAGTTGATGTCATATACATGGACTTTAGGAAGGCGTTTGATAAGGTCCCCCATGTGGATGTGGAGGCTTTGGAGAGGGTGCAGAGGAGGTTTACCAGGATGTTGCCTGGTATGGAGGGGAGATCCTATGAGGAGAGGCTGAGGGATTTGGGATTGTTTTCGCTGGAAAGGCGGCGGCTAAGAGGGGATCTTATTGAAACATATAAGATGATTAGAGGTTTAGATAGGGTGGATAGTGATAGCCTTTTTCCTCTGATGGAGAAATCCAGCACGAGGGGGCATGGCTTTAAATTGAGGGGGGGTAGTTATAGAACCGATGTCAGGGGTAGGTTCTTTACCCAGAGGGTGGTGAGGGATTGGAATGCCCTGCCAGCATCAGTAGTAAATGCGCCTAGTTTGGGGGCGTTTAAGAGATCCGTAGATAGGTTCATGGACGAAAAGAAATTGGTTTAGGTTGGAGGGTCACAGTTTTTTTTTTTTTTAAACTGGTCGGTGCAACATCGTGGGCCGAAGGGCCTGTTCTGCGCTGTAATGTTCTATGTTCTATGTTCTATGTTCTATGGTTGGCTTATGATGAAAGTGAGGAGGTGTGGGATAGAGGGAAAGTTGGCCGATTGGATAGGTAACTGGCTGTCTGATCGAAGACAGAGGGTGGTGGTGGATGGAAAATTTTCGGATTGGAGGTAGGTTGCTAGCGGAGTGCCACAGGGATCAGTGCTTGGTCCTCTGCTCTTTGTGATTTTTATTAATGACTTAGAGGAGGGGGCTGAAGGGTGGATCAGTAAATTTGCTGATGACACCAAGATTGGTGGAGTAGTGGATGAGGTGGAGGGTTGTTGTAGGCTGCAAAGAGACATAGATAGGATGCAAAGCTGGGCTGAAAAATGGCAAATGGAGTTTAACCCTGATAAGTGTGAGGTGATTCATTTTGGTAGGACTAATTTAAATGTGGATTACAGGGTCAAAGGTAGGGTTCTGAAGACTGTGGAGGAACAGAGAGATCTTGGGGTTCATATCCACAGATCTCTAAAGGTTGCCACTCAAGTGGATAGAGCTGTGAAGAAGGCCTATAGTGTGTTAGCTTTTATTAACAGGGGGTTGGAGTTTAAGAGCCGTGGGGTTATGCTGCAACTGTACAGGACCTTGGTGAGACCACATTTGGAATATTGTGTGCAGTTCTGGTCACCTCACTATAAGAAGGATGTGGAAGCGCTGGAAAGAGTGCAGAGGAGATTTACCAGGATGCTGCCTGGTTTGGAGGGTAGGTCTTATGAGGAAAGGTTGAGGGAGCTGGGGCTGTTCTCTCTGGAGCGGAGGAGGCTGAGGGGAGACTTAATAGAGGTTTATAAGATGATTAAGGGGATAGATAGAGTGAACGTTCAAAGACTATTTCCTCGGGTGGATGGAGCTATTACAAGGGGGCATAACTATAGGGTTCGTGGTGGGAGATACAGGAAGGATATCAGAGGTAGGTTCTTTACGCAGAGAGTGGTTGGGGTGTGGAATGGACTGCCTGCAGTGATAGTGGAGTCAGACACTTTAGGAACATTTAAGCGGTTATTGGATAGGCACATGGAGCACACCAGGATGATAGGGAGTGGGATAGCTTGATCTTGGTTTCAGATAAAGCTCGGCACAACATCGTGGGCCGAAGGGCCTGTTCTGTGCTGTACTGTTCTATGTTCTATGTTCTGGGGCGTTCGATTTTTATTTGAGTGGGCACAATGTGCAGGGGTACGGGGAAAAGGCAGGGGAGTGGCACTAAGTCACGATGCTTGTTTGGAGAGCCAGTGCAGACAGGATGGGCCGAATGGCCTCCTTCTGCACCGTAACAATTCTGTGTTTACTGAGATTCTGAAAATACCAAAAAAGCCTCAACATCCACAAATTACATCCGCTTTCTGTTCTAAAGTCATTCCTGATTTCACTGATTGATTTGATTTGATTTGATTTATTATTGTCACATGTGTTGGGATACAGTGAAAAGTATTGTTTGAACATAGAACATAGAACAGTACAGCACAGAACAGGCCCTTCGGCCCACGATGTTGTGCCGAGCTTTATCTGAAATGCCGAGCTTTATCTGCGCGCTATACAGACAAAGCATACTGTTCATAGAGTACATCGGGGAGAAGAAAAGGAGAGAGTGCAGAATATAGTGTTACAGTCATAGCTAGGGTGTAGAGAAAGATCAACTTAATATTTGATTTATTATTGTCACATGTATTGGGATACAGTGAAAAGTATTGTTTCTTGCGCGCTATTCAGACAAAGCATACCATTCATAGAGTATATAGGGGAGAAGGAAAGGAGAGGGTGCAGAATGTAGTGTTACAGTCATAGCTAGGGTGTAGAGAAAGATCAACTTAATATTTGATTTATTATTGTCACATGTATTGGGATACAGTGAAAAGTTTTGTTTCTTGCGCGCTATTCAGACAAAGCATACCATTCATAGAGTACATCGGGGAGAAGTAAAGGAGAGGGTGCAGAATACAGTGTTACATTCACAGATAGAGTGCAGAAAAAGGCCAGCTTAATATAAGGTAGATCTGATGGCATCAGGGAAGAAGCTGTTCTTGAGTCGGTCGGTAGGTGACCTCAGACTTTTGTGTCTTTTTCCCGATGGAAGAAGGTGGAAGAGAGAATGTCCGGGGTGCGTGGCATCCTTGATTATGCTGGCTGCTTTTCCGAGGCAGTGGGAAATGTAGACGGAGTCAATGGATGGGAGGCTGGTTTGCGTGATGGATTGGGCTACATTCACAACCCTTTGTTCACGACCCTTTGTAGTTCCTTGCGGTTTTGGGCAGAGCAGGAGCCAGACCAAGCTGTGATACATCCAGAAAGAATGCTTTCTATGGTGCATCTGTAAAAGTTGATGAGAGGCATCGTGGACATGCCAAATTTCCTTTGCTTTCTGAGAAAGTAGAGTTGTTGGTGGGCTTTCTTAACTATAACGTCGATGTGGGGGGACCAGGACAGGTTGTTGATGATCTGGACACCTAGAAACATGAAGCTCTCGAACATTTCCACTTCAATCCCATTGATGGAGACAGGGGGTTTTAGATAAGCACATGAATATGTGAGGAATCAAGGGATATGGAGCAAGGGCAGGCAGAAGGGATGAGTTTAATTGGTGGGCCGGAGGGACTGTTCCTGTGCTTTACTGTTCTATGTAACCACTTGTGCTTGGTTAACAGCTTCCACAGACAACTTACTACATACCAAAACCTGAAACTTTATACACGCCCTTCGTCAAAAAGTAATTAATAAATACCCGAACGTTGTGGCATCAGCCATTCAGGTGCCACCTAATCACTATTTTTACGAGGCGGAAAATTGTATAATCCAGAATAATGCAACAGATTAACATTGTACACACACTGAATAATGCATCAAAACGATAAAACACAGAGCGCTGGCTGTGAGAACACTGAGTACAGAATCATTTCACAAAGGATATATATATCCTTTTGGGAGCATATATATTGGAGCAAAGCTCGTGCATGCACACACAAAAATCATAGAATCATGACAGTGCTGAAGGAGGCCATTCGGCCCATCGAGCCGTGCACCGACAGCCATTAGGACAGCACGGTGGCACAGTGGTTAGCACTGCTGCCTCACAGTGCCAGGGACCCGGGTTCGATTCCCGGCCCCGGGTCACTGTCTGTGCGGAGTCTGCATGTTCTCCCCGTGTCTGCGTGGGTTTCCTCCGGGTGCTCCGGTTTCCTCACATGCGGGTTAGGTAGACTGTTGCACCGTGATGACGATAGGGTTGTCCCCTTTGTTCTGGAAGCTACCAACAGGAGTTACAGGAATGAAAGAATCCTCCCATTAACATCATGGAAACTCATGCCCAATTGTAAAGGCGTTTATAATCAAGAAATCAGGAGACTCACGGATAGAAACTCGTTTTGCTTGCAGATATGTTAATGGACGCATCTCACACCTGGAACTGTCCAGGTTCAATTCAAAACAGTGGACGTATTTTGTGTCTCGATAAGCTTACCTCTCTAGCTGAGCCAGAGGGCCGGCCCAGACAATGACGGTCCTACATAAGAACTTCAACACGAATGGCAACCTTTTCATGTGGCGGCACAGTGGTTAGCACTGCCGCTTCACAGGGACCCGGGTTCGATTCCCGGCTTGGCTCACTGTCTGCGTGGAGTCTGCACATTCTCCCCGCACCTGCGTGGGTTTCTTCTGGGTGCTCCGGTTTCCTCCCACAGTCCGAAAGACGTGCTGGTTAGGGTGCATTGGCCGTGCTAAATTCTCCCTCAGTGTACCCGAACAGGAGTGTGGCGATATGGGGATTTTCACAGTAACTTCATTGCTGCGTTAATGTAAGCCTACTTGAGACACTAATAAATAAACTTTTAAACAATCCCACCCAAGCCCTATCCCAGTAACCCCACGTATTTACCCTGCTAATCCCACTGACACTAAGGGGCAATTTACCATGGCCAATCCACCTAACCTACACATCTTTGGACACTAAGGGGCAATTTAGCATGGCCAATCCACCTAACCTACACATCTTTGGACACTAAGGGACAATTTAGCATGGCCAATCCACCTAACCTACACATCTTTGGACACTAAGAGGCAATTTAGCATGGCCAATCCACCTAACCTACACATCTTTGGACACTAAGGGGCAATTTAGCATGGCCAATCCATCTAACCTGCACATCTTTGGACACTAAGGGACAATTTAGCATGGCCAACCCATCTAACCTGCACATCTTTGGACACTAAGGGGCAATTTAGCATGGCCAATCCATCTAACCTGCACATCTTTGGACACTAAGGGGCAATTTAGCATGGCCAATCCATCTAACCTGCACATCTTTGGACACTAAGGGGCAATTTAGCATGGCCAATCCATCTAACCTGCACATCTTTGGACACTAAGGGACAATTTAGCATGGCCAATCCCCCTAACCTACACATCTTTGGACACCACGGGGCAATTTAGCATGGCCAATCCACCTAACCTACACATCTTTGGACACTAAGGGGCAATTTAGCATGGCCAATCCACGTAACCTGAACATCTTTGGACACTAAGGGACAATTTAGCATGGCCAATCCACCTAACCTGCACATCTTTGGACTGTGGGAGGAAACCGGAGCATCCAGAGAAACAGGGGGAAAGTACAAGCTCCACACAGACCGTGACCCGAGGCTGGAATTGAACCCAGGTCCCTGGCGCTGTGAGGCAGCAGTGCTAACCACTGTGTCACCGTGTCACCCATGATTACAAGTTTAGGCCTATCAATGTAATGAATCAAAACAAATAATAACTGTACTAATAACAAATATATATTATATATACATATATATTGTCATGGTGATTGAAGACAAATCTGGAATTATGTATAGCAATGTTGAACTTCAAATAAGTCTTGTGAATTTAAAACAAAATGGAAATATGAGCCAAAGATGGCTGAGGATATAGATTCAGTCGCCTGCTGATTTTCTGATGGGTAATGCGAAGAGAAAGAGGCAATAGAAACCCCACCGTAATCCAGACAAGGATACCTAGATATCAAGTTGAAAAGTAAGCCAAACAGGAACTAACAGTCATCTCCTGTGGAGATAATGGGAGATAATTGTCATCTCGCTGAGAAGGAGCCTGTGAACCATGTCTCAGGTCAGGTATGGATTTTGCCTGCCAGGAATATACAAAGACTGGGATAAAAGTCAGCTGAAAGGCTTGCTCAGGTGTGGACTAAGGCTGGGGGTGTCGGAGGGTGTAAGACACAGAAGCAAAATGTCAGCGCAGCAGCAGATACCCCTGCAAAGGTGTTTTATTGTGGGTAATTCTCTCTCTCCGATTGTAAAGCAAGCAAAGGCAGCCAAGCCACAGCTGAAAAGGAAACAGGACAGTTTCTCAGCCAAACTGCAAAACACTCGATTCTGGAAACCGACTATTCGCCTGCTGAAGTCAGCACTACTCGAATCAGGAATGAAAATGGCAGCAATGTCTCATCATCTACTCCTCGTGGACAAGTCTGATTTCTAGACATTTTATTGACTTTGGACCCAATTCTCATTTCGAATCTATATGATTGTATATGCATGTGTTTGATCATTTGCTTGCATTTTGTAATGAATAAACTCACTCTTTCTTTAACTCAAGAAAGCCTGGCTATAAAGTGACTCCTTTTAAAACATAAATATTGATTTGATTTATTGTTGTCACATGTATTGGGATACAGTGAAAAGTATTGTTTCTTGCGCGCTATACAGACAAAGCATACCATTCATAAAGTACACAGGGGAGAAGGAAAGGAGAGGGTGCAGAATGTAGTGTTACAGTCACAGATAGGGTGTAGAGAAAGATCAACTTAATATTTGATTTGATTTATTATTGTCACATGTATTGGGATACAGTGAAAAGTATTGTTTCTTGCACGCTATACAGACAAAACATACTGTTCATAGAGTACATAGGGGAGAAGGAAAGGAGAGGGTGCAGAATATAGTGTTACAGTTACAGATAGGGTGTAGAGAAAGATCAACTTAATATTTGATTTGATTTATTATTGTCACATGTACTGGGATACCGTGAAAAGTATTGTTTCTTGCGTGCTATACAGACAAATCATACCGTTCATAGAGTACATAGGGGAGAAGGAAAGGAGAGAGTGCAGAATGTAGTGTTACAGTCATAGCTAGGGTGTAGAGAAAGATAAGCTTAATATTTGATTTATTATTGTCACATGTATTGGGTTACAGTGAGAAGTTTTGTTTCTTGTGCACTACATAGACAAAGCATACCGTTCATAGAGACGGAAAGGTGAGAGTTCAGAATGTAGTGTTACAGTCATAGCTAGGGCGTAGAGAAAGATCATCTTAATAAGAACATAAGAACATAAGAAATAGGAGCAGGAGTAGGCCATCTAGCCCCTCGAGCCTGCCCCGTCATTTAATAAGATCATGGCTGATCTGAAGTGGATCAGTTCCACTTACCCGCCTGATCCCCATAACCCCTAATTCCCTTACCGATCAGGAATCCATCTATCCGTGATTTAAACATATTCAACAAGGTAGCCTCCACCACTTCAGTGGGCAGAGAATTCCAGAGATTCACCACCCTCTGAGAGAAGAAGTTCCTCCTCAACTCTGTCCTAAACTGACCCCCCTTTATTTTGAGGCTGTGCCCTCTAGTTCTAGCTTCCTTTCTAAGTGGAAAGAATCTCTCCACCTCTGCCCTATCCAGCCCCTTCATTATCTTATAGGTCTCTATAAGATCATCCCTCAGCCTTCTAAATTCCAACGAATACAAACCCAATCTTCTCAGTCTCTCCTCATAATCAACACCCCTCATCTCTGGTATCAACCTGGTGAACCTTCTCTGCACTCCCTCCAAGGCCAATATATCCTTCCGCAAATAAGGGGACCAATATTGCACACAGTATTCCAGCTGCGGCCTCACCAATGCCCTGTACAGATGCAGCAAGACATCTCTGCTTTTATATTCTATCCCCCTTGCGATATAGGCCAACATCCCATTTGCCTTCTTGATCACCTGTTGCACCTGCAGACTGGGTTTTTGCGTCTCATGCACAAGGACCCCCAGGTCCCTCTGCACAGTAGCATGTTGTAATTTTTTTCCATTTAGATAATAATCCAATTTGCTATTATTTCTTCCAAAGTGAATAACCTCGCATTTGTCAACGTTATACTCCATCTGCCAGATCCTCGCCCACTCACTCAGCCTGTCCAAATCTCTCTGCAGACCTTCTACGACCCCCATACGATTCACTTTTCCACTTATCTTTGTGTCATCTGCAAACTTTGTTACCCTACACTCAGTCCCCTCCTCCAGATCGTCTATATAAATGGTAAATAGTTGAGGCCCCAGTACCGATCCCTGCGGCACGTCACTAGTTACCATCTGCCAACCAGAAAAGCACCCATTTATTCCGACTCTCTGCTTCCTGTCGGATAGCCAATCCCCAATCCACGCTAACACCCTACCCCCAACTCCGTGTGACCCAATCTTCTTCAGCAACCTTTTAATGCGAGGTAGCACTCAAAGGAATATAGAGACTTCAGGATGATCATTTCTTGATCTACAATGATTTCAAAAAGGATTTTTATCTAGTGTCTGAGGCCTTCAACACTGGCCATGATCCAATCATTAGCCTTTGTTTTATTTATGAGTGTGCTATTTTTAAAATGGAATTTCTGCGGAACCCAACAAGATGGCTGCCACAAGTCACATGAAGTTTAAAGTTTAAAAGTTTGCTTGTTAGTGTCACAAGTAGGCTTACATTAACACTGCAATGAAGTTACTGTGAAAATCCCCGAGTCGCCACACTCCTGTTCGGGTACACTGAGGGAGAATTTAGCACGGCCAATGCACCTAACCTGCACATCTTTCGGACTGTGGGAGGAAACCGGAGCACCCAGAAGAAACCCACGCAGGCGCGGGGAGAATGTGCAGACTCCACGCAGACAGTGAGCCAAGCCGGGAATCGAACCCGGGTCCCTGTGAAGCGGCAGTGCTAACCACTGTGCCGCCACATGAGGGGTTAGGAGAGCGATAGTGGTGGGGGATGCGTCAGTTAGAGGCACAGACAGGCGATTCTGTGGGGGCGAACGGGACTCCAGGATGGTAGTCTGCCTACCTGGTGCTGGGGTCACGGATGTCTCCGAGCGGATAGGAGGCATATTAAAAGGGGAAGATAAAGAAACGGATGTCATTATACACATTGGTGGAAATGACGTAGATAGGAAGAGTAGGGGGGTCCTAAGAGAGCAATTCAGGGAGTTGGGAAATAGGTTAAAAAGTAGGGTCACTAGGGTGGCCATCTCTGGGCTGCTCCCAATGCCTCGTGCCAGTGAGGCTAAGAATAGGGAGTTGGTTCAATTAAATGCTTGGCTAAAGGACTGGTCCAGGAGGGAGGGCTTTATTTTCATAGACCAATGGGAGGTTTTCAGGAGAGGATGGCACCTGTACAAGAGGGAGGGGTCACAACTAAGTTGAAAGGGCACAAATATCCTGGCTGGGAGCTTTGCTAGTGCAGTTCGGGGGGGTTTAAACTAGTATGGCAGGGGGGTGGGGATCAAACTATTAGGTCTATAAGTGTGGTGGCTGGGGACGAGCTTGGGGCTGGGACAAGGCTGGCAAAGAAGAAGAGCACTCTGGGGGAGGACAACCTCACTGAGCCTGGGGGTCTGGAGTGCTTATACTTCAATGCAAGGAGCGTAGCAGGTAAAACAGACGAACTTGGGGCCTTAATGCGCACAAGGAATTTGGATGTGGTTGCGGTGACAGAGACTTGGTTGAAAGAGGGACAGGACTGGCAGCTGAATATTCCAGGGTACAAGTGTTTTAGGCGAGACAGAGGAGGGGCCAAAAGAGGTGGGGGAGTAGCGGTATTGGTTGGAGAGCATATTACAGCGGTGCAGAGGGAGGACAATTCGGAGGAGTCGTGTAGCGAGTCACTCTGGGTGGAGCTTAGAAACAGGAAAGGCGCAGTCACTATGTTGGGGGTGTACTACAGGCCCCCCAACAGCCCAAGGGAAGTGGAAGAATGGATATGTCAGGAGATACTGGATAGGTGCAGGAAATATAGGGTTGTTGTAGTGGGAGACTTCAATTTCCCTGGTATAGACTGGAAATCACTGAGGGCAGGGACTCTGGATGGGGAGGAATTTGTAAAATGTGTACAGGAGGGTTCGTTGGAACAATATGTGGACAGCCCAACTAGAGAGGGGGCTATACTGGACCTGGTACTGGGGAATGAGCCCGGTCAGGTCTTCAAAGTTTTGGTTGGGGAACATGTGGCAAATAGTGACCACAATTCTGTTAGCTTTAGGATAGTGATGGAAAAGGATGAGTGGTGTCCCAAGGGTAAGGTGTTGGATTGGGGGAAGGCTAACTTTATTGGGATCAGGCAGAAATTGGCAGCTCTTGATTGGGAGAGGCTGTTTGAAGGTAAATCCACATCTGGTATGTGGCAGTCTTTTAAGGAACGGTTGTTAGGGCTACAGGACAAGCATGTGCCTGTAAAAAAGAAGGATAGGAAGGGTAGGATTAGAGAACCGTGGATAACCAGGGAAATTGAGGGACTGGTCAAAAGGAAAAGAGAGGCGTATGTTAGGTCCAAGCAGCTAAAAACGGAGGGAGCTCTGGAGGAGTACAATGAAAGTAGGAAAATACTCAAACGGGGAATTAGAAGAGCAAAAAGGGGTCACGAAATGTTCTTGGCAGACAGGATTAAGGAGAATCCCAAGGCATTTTATTCATACGTTAGGAACAAAAGGGTTGTTAGGGAAAAAATCGGACCTCTCAGGGACAAAAGTGGGGACTTATGCTTGGAGCCCAAAGAGGTAGGGGAGATCCTAAATGAATACTTTGCGTCGGTATTCACAAAGGAGAGGGATGTGTTGACTGGGAGTGTCTCGGAGGGGAGTGTTGAACCGTTGGAGAAAATCTCCATTACAAAGGAGGAAGTGTTAGGTTTGTTAGAGAATATAAAGACTGACAAATCCCCAGGGCCTGATGGAATCTATCCAAGGCTGCTCAGGGAGACGAGAGGTGAAATAGTTGGGCCTCTGACGCAAATCTTTGTCTCGTCACTGGACACAGGTGAGGTCCCAGAGGATTGGAGGATAGCCAATGTGGTCCCGTTATTTAAGAAGGGTAGGAAGGATAACCCGGGTAATTATAGGCCGGTGAGCTTGACGTCCGTGGTGGGGAAGTTGTTGGAGAAGATTCTTAAAGATAGGATGTATGCGCATTTAGAAAGGAATAAACTCATTAATGATAGTCAACATGGTTTTGTGAGAGGGAGGTCATGCCTCACTAACCTGGTGGTGTTTTTTGAAGAAGTGACCAAAATGGTTGACGAAGGAAGGGCCGTGGATGTTGTCTATATGGACTTTAGTAAAGCGTTTGACAAAGTCCCTCACGGTAGGCTAGTGAAAAAGGTTGGATCCCATGGGATAAAGGGGGAGGTGGCTAGATGGGTGGAGAACTGGCTTGGTCATAGAAGACAGAGGGTGGTGGTGGAAGGGTCTTTTTCCGGCTGGAGGCCTGTGACTAGTGGTGTACCGCAGGGCTCTGTATTGGGACCTCTGCTGTTTGTGATTTATATAAATGATCTGGAAGAAGGAGTAACTGGGGTGATCAGTAAGTTTGCGGACGACACAAAACTGGCAGGACTTGCAGACAGTGAGGAACATAGTCAGAGGCTACAGAAGGATATAGATAGGCTGGAAATTTGGGCAAGGAAATGGCAGATGGAGTTCAATCCTGATAAATGCGAAGTGATGCATTTTGGTGGGAATAATGTAGGGAGGAGCTACACGATAAATGGAAGAACCATAAAGGGTGTAGAGACGCAGAGGGACCTGGGTGTGCAAGTCCACAGATCTTTGAAGGTGACGTCACAGGTGGAGAAGGTGGTGAAGAAGGCATATGGCATGCTTGCCTTTATAGGACGGGGCATAGAGTATAAAAGTTGGGGTCTGATGTTGCAGATGTATAGAACGTTGGTTCGGCCGCATTTGGAATACTGCGTCCAGTTCTGGTCGCCACACTACCAGAAGGACGTGGAGGCTTTGGAGAGAGTACAGAGGAGGTTTACCAGGATGTTGCCTGGTATGGAGGGGCTTGGTTATGAGGAGAGATTGGGGAAACTGGGGTTGTTCTCCTTGGAAAGACGGAGGATGAGGGGAGACTTAATAGAGGTGTATAAAATTATGAAAGGCATGGATAGGGTGAACAGTGGGAAGCTTTTCCCTGGGTCGGTGGTGACGTTCACGAGGGGTCATAGGTTCAAGGTGAAGGGGGGGGAGGTTTAACACAGATATCAGAAGGACATATTTCACACAGAGGGTCGTGGGGACCTGGAATGTGTTGCCGGGCAAGGTGGTGGAGGCGGACACACTGGGAACGTTTAAGACTTATCTAGACAGCTATATGAACGGAGTGGGAATGGAGGGATACAAAAGAGTGGTCTAGTTTGGACCAGGGAGCGGCGCGGGCTAATTGTTCCTTGTTTCTCGTTTCAAGGCTTCATTCTATGATCATCTTGCTGGTGCCAGTACAGAGCGAGACTGCGGATAGTTGGGAACCTGTCTCGGGGGCAGGGAATTCATATGGTGTTCGTGGAAGTGGAAATGACTAGGGTTGGGAAGCATTTTCCGATCAGGGCCATTGTGATCTCCTGGACTCGTTTCGATCGCCTCAGGGGGTCGGAGAGGAATTTCCCAGATTTTTTTTTTCCCCATATTGGCCCTGGGGTTTTTCACTCTGGGTTTTCGCCTCTCCCTGGAGATCACATGGTCTGGAATGGGGGGGTGGGGGTGAGTTAATAGGTTGTAATGAACAAAGCATCGTAGCTGTGAGGGACAGCTCGGTGGATAGGATATTGGTATGTAGATAGGCTGGAAAATTGGGCGGGGATCCTGGATTCAGGATTCAATCCTGGACCGGGGAGCGGCGCGGGCTTGGAGGGCCGAAGGGCCTGTTCCTGTGCTGTATTGTTCTTTGTTCTTTGTGAGGGGTGGGAGGTTTAGGGGAGATTTGAGGAAAACCTTTTTACCCAGAGGGTGGTGAGGGTGTGGAATGCGCTGCCTGGGAGGGTGGTGGAGGCGGGATGCCTCACATCCTTTAAAAAGTACCTGGATGAGCACTTGGCACATCATAACATTCAGGGCTATGGGCCAAGTGCTGGTAAATGGGATTAGGTGGGAGGTCAGGTGTTTCTAGTGTGTTGGTGCGGACTCGATGGGCCTAAGGGCCTCTTCTGCGCTGTGAGATTCTATGAGTAGGTTAGCCAAGAAATCTTTTCATTTTGGCTCAAGATGGAAGAATTTCTTATTCATCTTTCATGAAATATTTAATATTTTAACAAACACTGAAAAGGCAGTCGGTGAGGGTGCAAATGACGAGTGAAATCTGTTGGATATCAGAAAAGCTTAAATAAATTACTTCATCGAAGCATTTCACATGAAGTTTACAGTTTAAAAGTTTATTAGTGTCACAAGTAGGCTTACAATCTGACCACAAAAATGCTTCTATGAAGTAATTTATTTGAAGCATTTCTGATATCCAACAGGTTTAATTCATCAACTCACTTCATTCCCTTCTCTTGCACAATTATTTTAATTGACAATTTTAATCCCACAAATGCCTAAACTGAGAAAAAATGCATTGTACTCAAAAACATTATCTGACAAAAAAAATTTATCAGTTTACTCCTTCATAAAAATGCTTTTTTAAAAATGTTATTGTTAACTTTCACCCCTTTACTTCCCAGACCGTCAACCTTCTGGTTTAATAAAGTTTAAAGTTTATTTATTTGTTATAAGTAGGCTTACATTAACACTGCAATGAAGTTACTGTGATAATCACCCAGTCGCCAAGCTCCTGTTCAGGTACACCGAGGGAGAATTTAGCATGGCCAATGCACCCTAACCCGCACGTCTTTCGGACTGTGGGAGGAAACCGGAGCACCCGGAGGAAACCCACGCAGACACAGGGAGAACGTGCAGACTCCGCACAGACAGTGACCCAAGCCGGGAATCGAACCCGGATCCCCAGCCCTGTGAGGCAGCAACGCTAACCACCATGCCAATATCAACAATTTAAACCCAATATACCTATCGTGGGACCAACTGGTGGCCATTTTGAATTGGCTCAACATCCAACCAGGCCTGTAATGGGAAGGTGGCATCATAAGGGCACACGCAAGACATGAACAGCTCCGATAAGATGTTTTATTGTGGGCACGTGCCAACCTGGAGATGATTTTGAATGACGTTGGTTAACATCAATAAGGCTGGTAGGGTGGGCATGAGGAACTGCCATGCCTTTAATCTTTAACGTTTGGGGATCTTTTCTACCTTAAAGGCACTACATAAATGCAAGTTGTTGTAGCTATTGCAAACACTACAAAATTATTAACAGGGAAGGCTAATAAGTGAAACACAACTGATGAGATTCAATTATTATATTTATTAAGGTCCTAACCACAGACAGTATACAAAACACAATTTAATTTCTACTTGAACCATATTAATCTCTCTTCATTTTGACATTTTCCCTCAGTTTCACACACACATTGCAGCTCATGGATCGAGTTAAAAACATAATTTGAAGCAGGCTGTCTCAGCCACTTTGGGGGCCTTCTGTTGTCTGGGCAATTGTGGACAACACTGATGATTGATTTGTACAGATGGAGTGCCTGTCTTGTGTTTTGTGCGTAAGAAAGGTAAACATATATCGGAGCCAAGAGCTAGAAAAAAAACAAAAAAGGGATTCCTATTCCCAAATTCCTTTATTAAAGGGATGACTGAACTGACCAGGACGCTGTGGTTAACTGTAGATTCTCCAGAATGCCTTTTGTTTCCCAAAAACAACCACCTCCGGTCGTCTTCGATGACGGGGAGGCCGGTTTGTCCCTGCTTACGAAATTCCTGAGAGCCACGAACATTAATATCCTCGTCATCACATCCATGCTGATCCGGAAATTAAGTCTGCCCATGTTCGGGCATAATGCGGACGACTAAGACCCCAAAATGGCAGGTCGGAAGTGTGAGCCCATTCTTTCTCTTCATTCATGGGACATGGGCATCGCTGGCTGGGCCAGCATTTATTGCCCATTCCTAGTTGCCCTTGGAGGGCAGTTGAGAGTCAACCACATTGCTGTGGCTCTGGAGTCACATGTAGACCAGACCGGGTAAGGACGGCAGATTTCCTTCCCTAGAGGACATTAGTGAACCAGATGGGTTTTTCCGACAATGGTTTCATCAGTAGATTCTTAATTCCAGATATTTTTAAATTGAATTCAAATTCTACCATCTGCTGTGGCAGGATTCGAACCCGGGACCCCAGAACATTCTGGATTAATAGTCCAGCGATGATACCACTCGGCCATTGGCTCCACTTCTGTTGTGAAGTGTGCCGGTCGCCATCTTGGTAAAGGACAAACAGCACGAGACAATCTTTATTAATGATTGAGGCAGGCATTAGGGCCTTTGACTGTGCAAAGTGCGGACTTGCTTGAAGCCCCCACAGCAAGATTGGTTTTCCCTGAGATAGTGCGATCGATGGGAAACTGGACTCCAACGGAAGCGCCGTGCGGAGGCAGGAGAAGCTGCAATGCTCCTTGCAGGGAAGGGCAGACAGAGCTCATCCAAAATGGGATGCCTCAAACACTCCTTCTACATTGAAGGGTCTGCTTGGATTCTGTGTTCAGGTCTCTGCACTGGCAATTAAACCCACAACCTGATTCGGAAATGTTGGACAGGCTAGGCTTGTAGAGTCATAGAATTCCTACTGTGCAGAAGGAGGCCATTCAGCCCATCGGGTCTGCACCGACCACAATCCCATCCAGGCCCGATCCCCAAAACCCCATGTATTTACTCTGCTAGTCCCCCTGACACTAATGGGCAATTTAGCATGGCCAATTCCCCTAACATCTTTGGACACTAAGGGGCTATTTAGAACAAAGAAACAAAGAACAAAGCAGAGTACAGCACAGGAACAGGCCCTTCAGCCCTCCAAGCCTGCACTGATCATGATGCCTGCCTAAACTAAAACCGTATGCACTTACAGAATCCGTATCCTTCCATTCCCATCCTATTCATGTATTTGTCTAGATGCCCCTTAAATGCCGCTATCGTACCTGCTCCCACCACCCCCCCGGGCAGCGCATTCCAGACATTCACCACCCTCTGTGTAAAAACTTGTCTCGCACATCTCCTCTAAACTTTCCCCCACGCACCTTAAACCTGTGCCCCCGAGTACTTGACTTTTCCACCCTGGGAAAAAGCTTCTGACTATCCACTCTGTCCATGCCACTCATAATCTTGTAGACTTCTATCAGGTCACCCCTCAACCTCCATCACTCCAGTGAGAACAAACCGAGTTTATCCAACCTCTCCTCATAGATAATACCCTCCAGACCAGGCAACATCCTGGTGAACCTCTTCTGTACCCTCTCCAAAGAATCCACATCCTTCTGGTAGTGTGAATTGTGATTGGCAGGGCCAATCCCCCTGAACTGCACATCTTTAGACACTAAGGGGCAATTTAGCATGGCCAATCCACCTAACCTGCACAACTTTGGACACTAAGGGACAATTTAGCATGGCCAATCCACCTAACCTGCACATCTTTGGACACTAAGGGACAATTTAGCATGGCCAATCCACCTAACCTACACATCTTTGGACACTAAGGGGCAATTTAGCATGGCCAATCCACCTAACCTACACATCTTTGGACACTAAGGGGCAATTTAGCATGACTAATCCACTTAACCTGCACATCTTTGGACTTGTATTCGCTGGAGTTTAGAAGAGTAAGAGGTGACTTGATCAAAACTTTTAAAATCCTGAAGGTGGATGTGGAGAGGATGTTTCCTCTTGTGGAAGAAACTATAACTAGGGGGTCACTCTTTAAAAATAAGGGGTCTCTCATTTAAGACGGAGATGCAGAGAAATGTCTCTCAGAGGGAGTGAGTCTCTGGAACTCTCTTCCTGGAAAGGGGGGTGGAAGCAGAGTCTTGGAATATTTTTAAGACAGAGCGAGATGGAGCCTTGATTAACGAGGGGGTGGGAGGTTATCGGGGGGTGGACAGGAATGAGGGGTTGAGTTTACAGTGGGATCAGCAATGATCTTCTTGAATGGCGGAGCAGGCCCAAGGGGCGTTGTGGCCTACTCCTGCTCCTAACTTGTACGTCTGTGTGTAACCTTCTGACGCAGAGGGGTGCTTGTTGCTGAGCCAAGCTGAACACAACTTTATCTGAAGTGGAACGGAACTAATGGCGAGTCATTGCTATTCTGAAATCAGATTTTCACAGAATGTGGGGTTGACTCGCTGTACTGGTCAAATAACTGCTGGTAATTTGGGGGGGGAATTTTGCCATCCCACCCCCATGGGAATTGAGGTCTACAGACCATGCTAAAGGTCCATTGAACTCGGGTGGGATTTTCCGACCTTGGGGCATTCGTGGCCACCCTAGGTCTTGCCAGCCTTTGAATGGAAGAGTTAAATGGTGGCACTACCATCCGGTTGATGGGCATCTTTTTAAATGGGCTTCATCAGTTTATGTGGGACATAGCAATACAATTTTGGGCCTTGCGTATTAATAGACCATTCCGTTCTCCCTCCACTTGCAAGACGGGCTCCAAGGCAAAGCTGTACTTCTAATTATTTTGCAGCCTCAAAATATACTTGCAATCTCGCTACTTTTAGACAGCGATAATCATGGGACTGAGTGACATAGTTAGCCTGCACTCACGTTAACCATAAATTGAACCCTCAAGCTAATGTTTCTGAAGTCACTCTCTCGATTGGTTTTAAAGGGGCCTCAATGAAATGGGTTTTGACAGCTTAGCTCATAATAGGGAGGTGATGGCCCAGTGGTATTACCGCCAGATTATTAATCCAGAAACTCAGCTAATGTTCTGGGGACCCGGATTCGAATCCCGCCACGGCAGATGGTGGAATTTGAATTCAGTAAATTCTGGAATTAAGAATCTACTGGTGACCATGAAACTATTGTTGGAAAAACCCATCTGGTTCACTAATGTCCTTTAGGGAAGGAAATCTGCCGTCCTTACCCGGTCTGGCCTACATGTGACTCCAGAGCCACAGCAATGTGGTTGACTCTCAACTGCCCTCAGGCAATAAATGCTGGCCCAGTTGGTGATGCCCGTGTCCCACGAATGAATTAAAAAAACGACCAAAGGTATCCCCAAATTGACACCCCCAATAACTCTGGAAGGTTGCTCTCGGTAATGGTGTCCATGAAACTAACAGGGCGGCACGGTGGCACAGTGGATAGCACTGTTGCCTCACAGCGCCCGGGTTCGATTCCCGGCTTGGGTCACTGTCTGTGCGGAGTCTGCACTGTTAGAATGTAACCGGTGATAACATTGGATCTATTGTCGTGTGACCAATGGTAACAAGCTGTAAGGGTCAGCTGACCCAATAAACTATGTAACCAATGGCACAATGATGTGATGATCAGCTGACTCAGTATAAATTGGAATCTGTTGAGAATTGTTGAATTGCTTGGAATGGCCCAGGGTGAGGCCTGAAGTGTTGGAGTAATGAAGTTTCTTAATTAAACCTTTTCTTATAAGTTGGAGTAAGTTTTGTTTTTATTGTCTACACTGGAAGAGTTCCTTCTGGATCAACATGCACATTTTCCACTGTGTCTGCGTGGGTTTCCTCCGGGTGCTCCGGTTTCCTCCCACAGTCTGAAAGACGTGCAGGTTAGGGTGCATTGGCCGTGCTAAATTCTTCCTCAGTGTAACCCGAACAGGAGTGTGGCGACTCGGGGATTTTCACAGTAACTTCATTGCAGTGTTAATGTAAGCCTACTTGTGACAATAATAAATAAACTTAAAACTTTAAGATTGTGCGACCAGCCCATCTGGTACTCTCTGAGGGAGAAAATCTGCCATTGTTACCCAGTCTTTGCTATATGTGAATCCAGAGCCTCAGCAATGTCACCTACCCTCTGATCGTTTTTATTATTCATTCGTGGGACATGGGCGTCGCTGGCTGGGCCAGCATTTATTGCCCATCACTAGTTGCCCTTGGAGGGCAGTTGAGAATCAACCACATTGCTGTGATTTTGGCGACCCCTGATCATGTAGGCCAGACCAGGTAAGGACGGCAGATTTCCTACCCTAAAGGACATTAATGAACCAGATGGGTCCCTAACAGCACTGTGGGTGTACCTACACCACATGGACTGACTGTTGTCCAATAACAATCCTGGAACTCCCTCCCTAACAGCACTGTGGGTGTACCTACACCACATGGACTGACTGATGTCCAATCACAATCCTGGAACTCCCTCCCTAACAGCACTGTGGGTGTACCTACACCACATAGACTGACTGATGTCCAATAACAACCCTGGAACTCTCTCCCTAACAGCACTGTGGGTGTACCTACACCACATAGACTGACTGATGTCCAATAACAATCCTGGAACTCCCTCCCTAACAGCACTGTGGGCGTACCTACATCACATGGACTGACTGATGTCCAATAACAATCCTGGATCTCCCTCTCTAACAGCACTGTGGGTGTACCTACACCACATGGACTGACTGATGTCCAATAGCAATCCTGGAACTCTCTCCCTAACAGCACTATGAGTGTATCTACACCACATGGACTGACTGATGTCCAATAACAATCCTGGAACTCCCTCCCTAACAGCACTGTGGGCGTACCTACATCACATGGACGGACTGATGTCCAATAACAATCCTGGATCTCCCTCCCTAACAGCACTGTGGGTGTACCTACACCACATGGACTGACTGATGTCCAATAGCAATCCTGGAACTCTCTCCCTAACAGCACTGTGGGTGTACCTACACCACATGGACTGACTGATGTCCAATAACAATCCTGGAACTCCCTCCCTAACAGCACTGTGGGTGTACCTACACCACATGGACTGCAGTAGTTCAAGAAGGCAGCTCACCATTCACCTCCTTGAGGGGCAATTCAGGATGGGCAATAAATATCCCTCATATTCCCCATGCCATCTCCATGCACCCTACACTACCCATGCCTCTTCCATAGCCACTCTCCCAGTATCCATGAGAGAGAGAGACCACAGGAGACAGGCGGAGATGGAAAAGGAATAATCTAGGAGTACTCTCACTCATACACACTTGATACTGAAAAAGACTCCATTAAAAATTGTAAATCCCCTTAAGTGGTGAGTCTGTTGTAAAAACAAATAAACTTCGATTTAATAATCAGATTAAAGATATCTAATGCTTTAATAGCCCCTCAAAACTGTCAATCAAAATGTGAACTCAACCCTCCTGTGAGGGTAGTGATTTTGGTGCTTTCAAAACTCAGCCAAGCATTCACCTGTCGTGAAAACTTCAAGGGCGAGAGGGATGGGCAATAAATGCTGCCTAGCCAGCGATACCCACATCCTGTAAATAAAAACTGTCCTTAGGGAAATGTCAACAATGAAGTCTGGATACTGTTGGCCAAATGGTTTGTTCTAAGCTATACTTGATGGCCTGTCAATCAAAACAATCAAACAGTGGGTGGTTTTTTTACTCCAATTGACAGCTGTAGCCTGTTTTTTCTTCTTTAATTGTTCAAGCGCTGGGGGATTAAATAACTTCAGATCATGACATTTAAACAGACCTCATCCACCCTTCAAGAGTGTTTACATCCCATCTATAAATTTGTGACTCACATATGGGTTAAGGCCCTGGGAGCGACAGGAATGGGGTCTGCTTGAATTCAGCACTAATTTCAATAGGCCCCACTGAGTTTAGGTTCCCCGCCCGTGTGAATGATGCCCTGCTCCCTTCCCAAGCCAGCAAAAATGGGAATCTGGCCGGACATCCGCATCCGGGTCCCAGCCGCCATTTTTAATGGCTTCCAGAGTCAGCGTCACCCCGCAAAAACAAGGCCCTGTGACCTTGCCCCGGAATCAAAAAGGTGTCATTGACGATGGGCAGTGCCCAGTCAGTATGGGAGGGATGGCACGTATGTTTGGTGGCTTGTGGGCAATCTTACGGTGGCATCGGTGTGGCATGTGCAAAGCTCTTTAAGCCGTATGAACATATTTAACTTGGACGGAGCTGTAAGATTTATCTGGAGCAGCAGAACAGATCCTGAGAGATGCAGTGGCAATGGATATCCCCACCCTGACATTCAGATATTACTCTTAAAAAAAAACCTTCATTGTTTCGCAATTGTCTCTTCCACCGAACCCCTACAGTGCAGAAGGAGGCCATTTGGCCCATTGAGTCTGCACCAACTCTCTGACAGAGTATCTGACCCAAACCCACCCCCTGTCCTTTCCCCATAACCCCACACATTTAGCATGGCCAATCCGCCCAACCTGCACACCTTTGGACACTAAGGGGCAATTTAGCATGGTCAATCCCCCTAACCTGCACACCTTTGGACACTAAGGGGCAATTTAGCATGGCCAATCCGCCCAACCTGCACACCTTTGGACACTAAGGGACAATTTAGCATGGTCAATCCCCCTAACCTGCACACCTTTGGACACTAAGGGGCAATTTAGCATGGCCAATCCACCTAACCTGCACATCTTTGGACACTAAGGGGCAATTTAGCATAGCCAATCCACCTAACCTGCACATCTTTGGACACGAAGGGACAATTTACTGTGCTCATTCCTCTGTGGCCAAGTGGCCAACAGCCTAAGCAACTGGGCCCAACATAAAATAGGACACTTTAAATTAATCCACCACCAAACAGCTTCTGCGAGCAAATAGGCCTGATGGAATGCGGAGCAAGGTTACCCCAGGTCAAAGGCCAACAGGGGCCAATGGGAGAGTAGTTCTGACCCGAAACTCGTCAAGAGGTACTCAGCCAGAAGGACAAAAAAAGACATTGGCCATAATCTTACCACCATTCACACCGGTGGGATTTTACCCATCCTGCCGCTGTGAAAGGAGATTTGGCTGGCTGCCAAATTCTCCGACTCGACCTCCGACCGCGTGGCGCGAACTGACGGTAAGATGGCGCCCGTTATGTTTGTGTGTTGCCCAGTATCAGACAGACTCCCTGCTGTTGACTATATCTTGCAAAAGGATAGGTGCACCTCAGATGTACTGGCCTAACTTCATTGGGTGCTGTGATACCCCCCTCCCCCCCCTCCCTCCTGCCCCCTCTCACCCACCCACCCTGTGAGCTCCCATTGGCTGAAAGCCAGAGAACATTCCAGAAGGGGTCTGGGAGAGAGTGATAAAAACGGACATCTGGAGACGATCCCCAAGCGAAGGCTTAGCCGGCCGGCCGTGACCTGCGACCCGTGACGACGACGGAAGTGGACGGGTGAGAGCCACCCTTGTACCAAAGCAAATCCTGAGTCCATCCGTCGACGCTAGCTCTGTGAATTGAATCCAACAACCCAGCTATCTTCGCCAGCACGGGTGTAGCATCTGTTTGCAGGCAGCAGTCCAGTCTGGGAAAACGTTAACTTAATTTATTGCGCGAGAGTTGTTTCTTTAACTCACAAATGTTTGAATAAAACAAAGCTTGAGCCACATTCCCTTATTTGTCTCTGAAAGTCGGAGCACCTGAGTAAACTTGTTCCTTGAGTGATCAACAAGTGTGTGCGTCGAATATTTCATGGGCAACAGCTCCGATCAAACAGGGAATTGTTTTTTTTAAGCCGGGAAGTTGAAGACAAGTGGGGGCCGCCATGTTGGAGTGAGAAGTCTCACAACATCAGGTGACTCACCTGATGAAGGAGCAGCGCTCGTGATTCCAAACAGACCTGTTGGACTTTAACCTGGTGCTGTGAGACTTCTTACCGTGCTTACCCCAGTCCAACACCGGCGTCTCCACCTCACGGCCACCATGTTGGAGGATGTTGCGCCTGTTTAAAAACAGCAAAGAAGACAAGTGCAGAAGCAATGATTTGGAAGTAGCAGCAAGGGTCTGGCAGTCCCACCATCTTCTGGACGGTGGCAATTTCGGAGGAGTTCTTAAGTGGAAGTGAAGCAAAATCAGTTGGAATTCAGCTTTGCACGTGAATACCTGAGCTTTCAAATCATTTGGAGTCAAGAGCTGTGCCTCTTTAGCCGTACCTGATGCATTTGAATCGGTTTTTGAAGTAAAACAGCTTGTCCTGTAAGCTGCTATCCACCTCTGACCCCTGGACGTAACGCAATTGGTGGTACATTTTCTCACTCTTGCTTTTCTGTTTCCACGGCATCGTGATTTTGGAGGCGTGATCTATCTTGACATCGCTACAGGAGCCAACATGGAGGAGGCCCAAGCCGTCAACAAAAAATTCTGCAGCGAGAGAATGGTAAATGGTTAAAACAACATTGCAGCATGCTGCTGTGCAGAGGGACCTGGGTGTCCTTGTGCATGAATCGCAAAAAGTTGGTTTGGAGGTGCAGCAGGTAATTAAGAACAAAGAACAAAGAAAATTAGAGCACAGGAACAGGCCCTTCGGCCCTCCAAGCCTGCACCAACCATGCTGCCCGACTGAACTAAACCCCCTACCCTTCCGGGGACCATATCCCTCTATTCCCATCCTATTCATGTATTTGTCCAGATGCCCCTTAAAAGTCACTATCCACTACCTCCCTTGAGTTCCAGGCATCCACCACCCTCTGAGTAGAGCGACACGGTGGCACAGTGCTTAGCACTGCTGCCTCACAGCACCAGGGACGCAGGTTCGATTCCCGACTAGGGTCACTGTCTGTGTGGAGTTTGCACACTCTCCCCGGGTCTGCGTGGGTTTCCTCCGGGTGCTCCGGTTTCCTCCCACAGTCCAAAGATGTGCAGGTGAGGTGGATTGGCCATGCTAAATTGCCCCTCAGTGTCAGGGGCACTAGCTAGGGTAAAATCATGGGGTTATGGGGATAGGGCTTGGGTGGGATTGTGATTGGTGCAGACTTGGTGGCCCGAATGGCCTCCTTCAGCCTGTAGGATTCTATGATTCTACGAGTAAAAAACTTGCCTCGTACATCTCCTTTAAACCTTGCCCCTCGCACCTTAAACCTGTGCCCCCTAGCAATTGACTCTTCCACCCTGGGAAAAAGCTTGTGACTATCCACTCTGTCCATGCCCCTCATAATCTTGTAGACTTCTATCAGGTCGCCCCTCAACCTCCGTCGTTCCAGTGAGAACAAACCAAGTTTCTCAAACCTCTCCTCATAGCTAATGCCCTCCATACCAGGCAACATCCTGGTAAATCTTTTCTGTACCCTCTCCAAAGCCTCCACATCCTTCTGGTAATGTGGCAACCAGAATTGAACACTATATTCCAAGTGCAGCCTAACTAAGGTTCTATAAAGCTGCGACATGACTTGCCAATTTTTAAACTCAATGCCCTGGCCAATGAAGGCAAGCATGCCGTATGCCTTCTTGACGACCTTCTCCACCTGCATTGCCACTTTCAATGACCTGTGTACTTGTACATCCAGGTCGCTCTGCCTATCAATACTCTTAAGGGTTCTGCCATTTACTGTATATTTCCCATCTGTATTAGACCTTCCAAAATGCATTACCAATTAAGAAGGCAAATGGAATTTTGTCCTTCATTGCTAGAGGGATGGAAATTAAAAACAGCGAGGTTATGTTGCAGCTGTATAAGGTGCTGGTGAGGCCACACCTGGAGTACTGTGTACAGTTTTGGTCTCCTAACTTGAGAAAGGATATACTGGCACTGGAGGGGGTGCAGAGGAGATTCACTAGGTTGATTCCGGAGTTGAGAGGGTTGGCTTATGAGGAGAGACTGAGTAGACTGGGACTATACTCATTGGAATTCAGAAGAATGAGGGGGGATCTTATAGAAACATATAAGATTATGAAGGGAATAGATAAGATAGAAGCAGGGAAGTTGTTTCCACTGGCGGGTGAAACTAGAACTAGGGGGCATGGCCTCAAAATAAGGGGGAGCAGATTTAGGACTGAGTTGAGGAGGAACTTCTTCACAAAAAAGTTTGTGAATCTGTGGAATTCCCTGCCCAGTGAAGCAGTTGAGGCTACCTCATTGAATGTTTTTAAGGCAAGAATAGATAGATTTTGGAACAGTAAAGGAATTAAGGGTTATGGTGAGCGGGCGGGTAAGTGGAGCTGAGTCCAGAAAACGATCAGCCATGATCTTACTGAATGGCGGAGCAGGCTCGAGGGGCCAGATGGCCTACTCCTGCTCCTAGTTCTTATGTTCTTATGAGAGAGAGAGAGAGAGAGAGAGAAGAGTCAAAGCAGTGGGTGAGACAAATGCTGGCTTGAACCGTTCTCTTAGCCACTCTCAGTTTGAACCAGGCTGTTGGCGTGGTCCTCCATTGGATCCTGAGCTGATCTTATAGAGGTGTATAAGATCATGAGAGGCAGGGATAGGGTGAATGCACTCAGTCTTTTTCCCAGGGTTGGGGAATCCAGAACGAGAGGGCATTGGTTTAAGTTAAGAGGGGAAAGAATTCATGGGAACCTGAGGAGCAACTTGTCCACACAGAGGGTGGTACGAGTGTGGAATGAGCTGCCGGAGGAAACATAGAAGATAGGAGCAGGAGGAGGCCATTCGGCCCTTCGATCCTGCTCCCCCATTCATCACCATCATGGCTGATCATCCAACTCAATAGCCTAATCCTGCTTTCTCCCCATGATCCCATTCGCCCCAAGTGCTATATCCAGCCGCCTCTTGAATACATTCAATGTTTCAAGTGGTTGAGGCAGGGACATTGACAACATGTAAAAGGCATTTGGACAGATACATGGATAGGAAAGGTTTAGAGGGATATGGGCCAAATGCAGGCAAATGGGGTTAGCTTAGATGGGCTTTTTGGTTGGCATGGACCAGTTTGGGCCGAAGGGCCTGTCTCTGTGCCGTAGATTCTATGATTCCACCCTCCTTAAACTTGAAGTCATCCAAAACTCTGCTGTCCATGTCCTAAGTCTATCACCCATCACCCTCCCTATGTTCGCTGACTGGCCTACACTGGCTTCTGGCTGAACTAGGCCTCCATTTTGAAATTCTCATCATTTTGTTTACAGCCACCCTCTCTCCCCCCATTGGCCTCGCTCCCTCTGGAATCTCCTCCGGCCCCACAACCGTGCAAACCAGCCGCGCTCCTCCAATTCCGGCTTCTCATGAACATTCCCCGATTGCAATCGCGTCGCCATTGGCGGCCATACCTTCAGCTGCCTGGGGCCCCAAGCTCTGGAATTCCCCTCGTCTCGCTGTCTCTCGAACTCTCTTTTCCCCCTTTGAGGCGTTCCTTAAAACCTCTTTCACAAAACGTTTGGTCACCTGACCTGACGGACGGGATTTTCCAGCCGCACTCGCCGCAAAACTGGAAAATCCCACCCGAGGTCAACGGACCTTTGTATGGTCCGATCCCCCACCCCCTCCCCCCCACCCTCCCAAGGCTGCTACGATTCCTGTGGCGGGTGGGTCAGGAAAATTCCAATATCTCCTTATATGGCTCGGGTGGCACTTTGTGTTATAACGCCCCTTTGAATCACCTTGGGATGGTTTATATTATATTGAAAGGGCAATATGAATTCAAGTTGATGTTATGGTCCACCTAAAAACGTCAGCTTCCTCTATCTTCATCCATGTCTTTCTTGCTCTAACCACCCAAGCTCCGGCTTCCACCAAACCATCCTCCCCCATTCTCATCAACATCGATCCCACTACCAATCGCATTTCCCCAATCCTCCTCCAGTTTCTAGGTGGGAAACATTCCTTAGAATCATAGAAACCCCACAGTGCAGAAAGAGGCCATTTGGCCCATCGAGTCTGCACCGACCACAATCCAACCCAGGCCCTCCCCCCATATTTACCCGCTAATCCCTCTAACCTACGCATCCCAGGGCACATAGAGGCAATTTTAGCATGGCCAATCAACCTAACCCGCACATCTTTGGACTGTGGGAGGAAACCGGAGCACCCGGAGGAAACCCACGCAGACACGAGGAGAATGTGCAAACTCCACACAGACAGTGACCCAAGCCGGGAATCGAACCCAGGTCCCTGGCGCTGTGAAGCAGCAGTGCTAACCACTGTGCTACCATGTCGCCCCAAGTTCCTTCTGGGATACTTTCGGTTCCTTCGTCCACTTCCCCCTCCCGACTCCCGAATTTCAGCGTCCCCTGTGAGCAACCTACCAATTCACGGCCAAATAACACCTACCCATTCATAGAAACATAGAAAATAGGAGCAGGAGGAGGCCATTCGGCCCTTCGAGCCTGCTCTTCCATTCATTGTGACCATGGCTGATCATCCAACTCAATAGCCTTATCCCATTTCCCCCCCCTCCCCCCACATCCTCTGATCTCCTTCGCCCCAAGTGCCATATCTAATTCCTTCTTGAAAACATACAGGGCGGAATGTTCCTGTCCTGACCGCCACGGGAATTGTAGCGGGTGGGACAGGACCATGCAAAAGTCCATTGACCTCGGGTGGGATTTTCCAGTCTTGGGGCGGGCGTGGCTGGAAAATCCCACCCACAATGTTTTGGCCTCAACTACTTTCTGTGGGAGTGAATTCCACACATTCGCCACCCTCTGGGTGAAGAAATTTCTCCTCACCTCAGTCCTAAATGGTTCACCCCAACTCCTTAGATTATGACCACTTGACTCCCCCACCATCTTCCTGCATCTATCGTGTCTAATCCTGTGAGAATTTTATAAGTTTCTATGAGATTCCACCTCATTCTCCTGAACTCCAGTGAATACAATCCTCACCGACTCAATCTCTCCTCATACATCAGTCCCGCCATCCCCGGAATCAGCCTGGTAAACCTTCGCTGCGCTCCCTCGAGAGCAAGAACATCCTTCCTCAGAAAAGGAGACCAAAACTGCACACAATATTCCAGGTGTGGCCTCACCAAGGCCCTGTATAATTGCAACAACACAACCCTGCTCCTGTACTCGAAACCTCTCGCAATGAAGGCCAACATACCATTTGACTCATTACCGCCTGCTGCACCTGCATGCTTACCTTCAGCGACTGGTGCACAAGGACACCCAGGTCCCTCTGCCTTCTTCTGCAACACTAGCCAAAATGCATTTGACAACAAGTCAAGTGATTTTCTGTAAGCCAATGTATGATATTCACTGCTCAAAGTGGATTATCCCACATATCAGAAACACCCAAGGCAGATTAGTCAGGTTACTGAATGCCTGAATTATGGGCGGCACGGTGGCACAGTGGTTAGCACTGCTGCCTCACAGTGCCAGGGACACAGGTTCGATTCCGGCCTCGGGTCACTGTCTGTGTGGAGTTTGCGCCTTCTCCCCGTGTCTGCGTGGGTTTCCTCCGGGTGCTCCGGTTTCCTCCCACAGTCCGAAAGATGTGTAGGTTAGGTGGATTGGCCATGCTAAATTGCCCCTTAGTGTCCAAAGATGTGCAGGTTAGGTGGATTGGCCATGCTACATTGCCCCTTAGTGTCCAAAGATGTGCAGGTTAGGTGGATTGGCCATGCTACATTGCCCCTTAGTGTCCAAAGATGTGCAGGTTAGGTGGATTGGCCATGCTAAATTGCCCCTTAATGTCCAAAGATGTGCAGGTTAGGTGGATTGGCCATGCTAAATTGCCCCTTAGTGTCCAAAGATGTGCAGGTTAGGTGGATTGGCCATGCTAAATTGCCCCTTAGTGTCCAAAGATGTGCAGGTTAGGTGGATTGGCCATGCTAAATTGCCCCTTAGTGTCCAAAGATGTGCAGGTTAGGTGGATTAGCCATGCTAAATTGTCCCTTAGTGTCCAAAGATGTGCAGGTTAGGTGGATTGGCCATGCTAAATTGCCCCTTAGTGTCCAAAGATGTGCAGGTTAGGTGGATTGGCCATGCTAAATTACCCCTCAGTGTCTAAAGATGTGTAGGTTAGGGGGATTGGCCATGCTAAATTGCCCCTTAGTGTCCAATGATGTGCAGGTTAGGTGGATTAGCAGGGTAAATATATAGCATTGCAGGGAAAAGGCCTGGGTAAGATACTCGGTTGGAGAATCAGTGCTGATTTGATGGGCCGAATGGCTTCTTCAGCATTGTAGGAATTCTATGATTCTCTGCTCTATCTCTAAGTGAGGAACGCACTGTCAGGGGTGGTGGTGGAGGCAGATACGATAGGGATGTTTAAGGGGCGTTTCGATAAGCACAGGAATATGTGAGGAATAGAGGGACATGGAGCAAGGGCAGGCAGAAGGGATGAGTTTAATTTGGTGTCATGTTCAGCACAACATGGTGGGCCAAAGGGCCTGTTCCTGTGCTGGACTGTTCTATGTTCTATGGTTGAGGGATAAATATCGGCCCGGACACTGGAGAGAACTTCCCTGCTCTTTGAAAAAGGATCGTGGGATCTTTTGGATCCACCCAAGATCTGAGCTCATCAGAAAGACGGCATATCACTCCTTCGGTCCTGCTCTGGAACATCAGCCGAGAGCGTGCGCTCAAGTGGGACTTGAATCCACAATTTTCCCACAGGAGTGTGGCCCACGAAGCGTGGCTCACCATCTAGGTGGGCTGACTGAAGGAGAGAGAGGCCTACATGAGGCTGAGGCTGGGATCTTCCATCTGGTCGGGCTCTTAACCAGCTCACACGCTGGCTGGGGTTTTGTCCCCATTTTCCACTTCAATCTCAAAATTGCCAGACTGGCAACCTTTATATTGTTTCTCTCCCCTGACTTACCTTTCCTGTGTGGGCCTCGCCCCTCCCCCCGCCTCTGTCAATGCATAACAAACCCATTTAACAAACTCACTTGTTCAAGGAACAGCTACTACGCGTCCTTGATAAATATGTACCTGTCAGGCAGGGAGGAAGCAGACGAGCGAGGGAACCGTGGTTTACTAAGGAGGTTGAATCTCTTGTGAAGAGGAAGAAGGAGACTTCTGTTAAGATGAGACTTGAAGGCTCAGTTAGGGCGCTTGAGAGTTACAAGTTAGCCAGAAAGGACCTAAAGAAAGAGTTAAGAAGAGCCAGGAGGGGACATGAGAGGCCTTTGGCAGGTAGGATCAAGGAAAATCCTAAAGCTTTCTATAGGTATGTCAGGAGTAAAAGAATGACTAGGGTAAGATTAGGGCCAGTCAAGGACAGGAGTGAAATCATAGAAATCATAGAAACCCTACAGTGCAGAAGGAGGCCATTCGGCCCATCGAGTCTGCACCGACCACAATCCCACCCAGGCCCTACCCCCACATATTTACCCGCTAATCCCTCTAACATACACATCCCAGGACACTAAGGGGCAATTTTTAACCTAGCCAATCAACCTAACCCGCACATCTTTGGACTGTGGGAGGAAACCGGAGCACCCGGAGGAAACCCACGCAGACACGAGGAGAATGTGCAAACTCCACACAGACAGTGACCCGAGCCGGGAATCGAACCCGGGACCCTGGAGCTGTGAAGCAGCAGTGGGAAGTTGTGCGTGGAGTCTGAAGAGATAGGAGAGGCACTAAATGAATATTTTTCGTCGGTATTCACACTGGAGAGGGACAGTGTTGTTGAAGGGAGTACTGAGATGCAGGCTGTTGGACTGGACGGGATTGATGTTCATAAGGAGGAGGTGTTAGCAATTCTGGAAAGGGTAAAAATAGATAAGTCCCCTGGGCCGGATGGGATTTATCCTAGGATTCTCTGGGAGGCCAGAGAGGAGATTGCAGAGCCTTTGGCTTTGATCTTTGTGTCGTCATTGTCTACAGGAACAGTGCCAGAAGACTGGAGGATAGCAAATGTTGTCCCCTTGTTCAAGAAGGGGAGTAGGGACAACCCTGGTAATTATAGACCGGTGAGCCTTACTTCTGTTGTGGGCAAAGTATTGGAAAGGATTATAAGAGATAGGATTTATAATCATCTAGAAAGGAATAATTTGATTAGGGATAGTCAGCACGGTTTTGTGAAGGGTAGGTCATGCCTCACAAACCTTATTGAGTTCTTTGAGAAGGTGACCAAAGAGGTGGATGAGGGTAAAGCGATTGATGTGGTGTATATGGATTTCAGCAAAGCGTTTGATAAGGTTCCCCATGGTAAGCTTTTGCAGAAAATACGGACACATGGGATTGTGGGTGATTCAGTGGTTTGGATCAGGAATTGGCTAGCTGTAAGAAAACAAAGGGTGGTGGTTGATGGGAAATATTCATCCTGGAGTTCAGTTACTAGTGGTGTACCGCAAGGATCTGTTTTGGGGCCACTGCTGTTTGTCATTTTTATTAATGACTTGGATGAGGACATGGAAGGATGGATTAGTAAATTTGTGGATGACACTAAAGTCGGTGGAGTTGTAGACAGTGCGGAGGGAAGTGGCAGGTTACAGAGGGACATAGATAAGCTGCAGAGCTGGGCTGAGAGGTGGCAAATGGAGTTTAATGCAGAAAAGTGTGAGGTGATTCACTTTGGAAGGAGTAACAGGAATACAGAGTACTGGGCTAATGGTAAGATACTTGGTAGTGTGGATGAACAGAGGGATCTGGGTGTCCATGTGCATAGATCCCTGAAAGTTGGCACCCAGGTTGATAGGGTTGTTAAGAAGGCGTACGGTGTGTTAGCTTTTATTGGTAGAGGGATTGAGTTTCGGAGCCAGGAGGTCATGCTGCAACTGTACAAAACTCTGGTGTGGCCGCATTTGGAGTGTTGCGTACAGTTCTGGTCGCCGTATTATAGGAAAGATGTGGAAGTGTCGGAAAGGGTGCAGAGGAGATTTACCAGGATGTTGCCTGGTATGGTGGGAAAATCGTATGAGGAAAGGCTGAGGGGCTTGAGGTTGTTTTCGTTCGAGAGAAGAAGATTAAGAGGTGACTTAGAGGCATACAAGATGATCAGAGGATTAGATAGGGTGGATAGTGAGAGCCTTTTTCCTCAGATGGTGTTGGCTAGCACGAGGGGACATAGCTTTAAATTGAGGGGTGAGAGATATAGGACAGATGTTAGAGGTAGGTTCTTTACTCAGAGAGTAGTAAGGGTGTGGAATGCCCTGCCTGCAGCAGTAGTGGACTCGTCAACATTAAGAGCATCCAAATGGTTATTGGATAAACATATGGATGATATTGGAATAGTGTAGATTAGAGGGGCTTTAGATTGGTACCACTGGTCGGCGCAACATCGAGGGCCGAAGGGCCTGTACTGTGCTGTAATGTTCTATGTTCTATTAACTCCCTCTGGGTCTCTGTCCATCTTTCCTTTCCCCCTTTTTGCTTTCTATTTGTTTGTGGCCTTGCTAACACATCCGCTGACCGCTTATCTTGGTGGCTTCCGTTCTGGAGAAGGGGCGTGCGCACCCATGGTGATAATCTCCCTTTACCCCGCTGGGCAAGTCCAAAGATGGCGGTGAGGCCCAAGGCTTGGTTTCAGGATGGCCTTCTCTGTCCTGCTTTCAGAGAATGGGTTTGGGGGCCTGAAAGCCAGCCCAGGCTAACCTGCGATGGTTTTAGAACAAAGAGCAAAGAAACCTACAACACACAACCCTTCGGCCCTCCAAGCCTGCACCAGTCATGCTGCTCGACTGAACTAAAACCCCCTACCCTTCCAGGGACCATATCCCTCCATTCCCATCCTATTCATGGATTTGTCAAGACGCCCCTTAAAACTCACTACCGTATCCGCTTCCACTACCTCCCCCGACAGCGAGTTCCAGGCACCCACCACCCCCTGTGTAAAAAATCTGCCTCGTACATCTCCTTTAAACCTTGCCCCTCGCACCTTAAACCTATGTCCCCTAGTAATTGACTCTTCCACCCTGGGGAAAAGCTTCTGACTATCCACTCTGTCCATGCCCCTCATAATCTTGTAGACTTCTATCAGGTCGCCCCTCAACCTCCGTCGCTCCAGTGAGAACAAACCAAGTTTCTCCAACCTCTCCTCATAGCTAATGCCCTCCATACCAGGCAACATCCTGGGAAATCTTTTCTGTACCTTCTCCAAAGCCTCCACATCCTTCTGGTAGTGTGGCGACCAGAATTGAACACTATATTCCAAGTGCGGCCTAACTAAGGTTCTATAAAGCTGCAACATGACTTGCCAATTTTTAAACTCAATGTCCCGGCCGATGAAGGCAAGCATGCCGTATGCCTTCTTGACTACCTTCTCCACCTGCGTTGCCACTTTCAGTGACCTGTGTACCTGTACACCCAGATCCCTCTGCCTATCCATACTCTAAAGGGTTCTGCCAGTTTCTCCAGTATGTTATTTTTTGGTTGCTATTTTCTATATTATCCCCTCTCTCCCAATGTTCGTGCCTCTAAATGGCATTCACTCACCTAAGTGTCCCTGTCTTGTGATGTGAGGATCAAACCCCACCTGCTGCATTTTTTCCGTGCGAGCCATGAAAAAGTTGATTGTGGCGTCCGTGACGACGCAGTTGGGGAACCCTTTGACCCCGTGGTGGTATCCCCCTTCGATGATCAGGCAGTCTCCCTCCTTTCCGCCTGCCTCCACGTGGAGTTTGTGCAGGAATGTCGCCGAGTAAGTCGTCACCTCCCTCACCGAGCCTCCAACCTGCAAAGTAAGAGAGGGTGGTAGGGCTGAGGTGGTATTTGCTAGGCCCGGCTTGCCAACACCGCAGTGGTAATGGTGCCTCAATGAAGACAATCAAAGCTCCTCTATCTCTGTTCATCTCAACAAGTAATGGAACCTTTGGGTATATTCTCAACCCTGAGTTCCTAACGTCATTGGCTACTAGCGTGGCACAGTGGTTAGCACTGCTACCCGCACAGTGCCAGGGACCCGGGTTCGATTCCAGCCATGGGTGACTATCTGTGTTTGTACCTTCTCCCCGTGTCTGCGTGGGTTTCCTCCGGGTGCTCCGGTTTCCTTCCACACTCCAAAAATGTGTAGTTTAGGTGGAATGGCCATGCTAAATTGTCCCTTAGTGTCCAAAGATGTGTAGGTTAGGTGGATTGGCCATGCTAAATTGTCCCTTAGTGTCCAAAGATGTGTAGGTTAGGTGGATTGGCCATGCTAAATTGCCCCTCAGTGTCCAAAGATGTGCAAGTTAGGTGGATTGGCCATGCTAAATTGCCCCTTAATGTCCAAAGATGTGCAGGTTAGGTGGATTGGCCATGCTAAATTGCCCCTCAGTGTCCAAAGATGTGCAAGTTAGGTGGATTGACCATGCTAAATTGCCCCTTAGTGTCCAAAGATGTGTAGGTTAGGTGGATTGGCCATGCTAAATTGCCCCTCAGTGTTCGAAGATGTGCAAGTTAGGTGGATTGGCCATGCTAAATTGCCCCTCAGTGTCCAAAGATGTGCAAGTTAGGTGGATTGGCCATGCTAAATTGTCCCTTAGTGTCCAAAGATGTGCAGGTTAGGTGGATTGGCCATGCTAAATTGCCCCTCAGTGTCCAAAGATGTGCAAGTTAGGTGGATTGGCCATGCTAAATTGCCCCTCAGTGTCCAAAGATGTGCAAGTTAGGTGGATTGGCCATGCTAAATTGTCCCTTCGTGTCCAAAGATGTGCTGGTTAGGTGGATTGGCCATGCTAAATTGTCCCTTAGTGTCCAAAGATGTGCTGGTTAGGTGGATTGGCCATGCTAAATTGTCCCTTAGTGTCCAAAGATGTGCAGGTTAGGTGGATTGGCCATGCTAAATTGCCCCTTAGTGTCCAAAGATGTGTAGGTTAGGTGGATTGGCCATGCTAAATTGTCCCTTAGTGTCCAAAGATGTGCTGGTTAGGTGGATTGGCCATGCTGAATTGTCCCTCAGTGAACCATGGACAAGTTTGGCCGAAGGGCCTGTTTCCATGCTGTAAATCTCTATCCGAACAGGCGCCGGAGTGTGGCGACTGAGGGATTTTCACAGTAACTTCATTGCAGTGTTAATGCAAGCCTACTTGTGACACTAATGAAAGAAACTTTTAAATCTTAGTCTGGATACCTGTCCTGTATCAATTGGTCGGAATTGTTTGAATAGATGACTCATGCTGACTAAGTTACCAGCCCCTGGGAAAAAAGGCGATGTTAATATGTGCACGAGCAAAAGGGGAAGGTACGGCTGAGGTGGTGGGGAGGGGCAGCTTCACTCTTGAGGTGGAGGATGGATCAGAGGAGGAAGATCGAGGGAGTGAGGCAATCATTGAACCAAAGGGCAGAATTCTGTTGTCACTATTGCGGGGTCATGTACCTTTCCTGTCAAATTAATGAACATATCATAACCAAACCTGCTGTCTCATCATAAACTAAATGAACCATCTTAAATTTACTAATGACTGTTCGGCAGACTATTTAGATAACTGTGGCCCCCCCCCACAAACCTGGGAAATCTGACAGACGATAGGACTTGCATTGACATAGCGCCTTTCACAACTCTCACTTTTAAGCCACTCGAATGCTTTAGAAGCTGTTGTAACGTGGGGAACGCAGCGGCCAGTCTGTGCACAGAAAGATCCCATAGGCAGCAGAGATAAAAGGCAGATCAGCTGTTTTTTGGATGATGCGGGTTCTGGGATAAATATTGGCCCAGTTCACCCCTGCATGTTGTACATTTAGCTGAGGGGGCAGCTGGGACCTCATTTTAATGTCCCGTCTGAAAGAGGGCACCTCTGACAGTACAGCACTCCCTCAGTACTGACCCTCTGACAGTGCAGCACTCCCTCAGCACTGACCCTCTGACAGTGCGGCACTCCCTCAGCACTGACCCTCTGACAGTGCGGCACTCCCTCAGCACTGACCCTCTGACAGTGCGGCGCTCCCTCAGCACTGACCCTCTGACAGTGCGGCATTCCCTCAGTACTGACCCTCTGACAGTGCGGCACTCCCTCAGCACTGACCCTCTGACAGTGCGGCACTCCCTCAGTACTGACCCTCTGACAGTGCGGCACTCCCTCAGCACTGACTCTCTGACAGTACAGCACTCCCTCAGTACTGACCCTCTGACAGTGCGGCACTCCCTCAGTGCTGACCCTCTGACAGTGCGGCACTCTCTCAGTACTGACCCTCTGACAGTACGGCACTCCCTCAGTACTGACCCTCTGACAGTGCAGCACTCCCTCAGCACTGACCCTCTGACAGTGCGGCACTCCCTCAGTACTGACCCTCTGACAGTGCGGCACTCCCTCAGCACTGACCCTCTGACAGTGCGGCACTCCCTCAGTACTGACCCTCTGACAGTGCGGCACTCCCTCAGCACTGACTCTCTGACAGTACAGCACTCCCTCAGTACTGACCCTCTGACAGTGCGGCACTCCCTCAGTGCTGACCCTCTGACAGTGCGGCACTCTCTCAGTTCTGACCCTCTGACAGTACGGCACTCCCTCAGTACTGACCCTCTGACAGTGCAGCACTCCCTCAGCACTGACCCTCTGACAGTGCGGCACTCCCTCAGTACTGACCCTCTGACAGTGCGGCACTCCCTCAGCACTGACCCTCTGACAGTGCGGCACTCCCTCAGTACTGACCCTCTGACAGTGCGGCACTCCCTCAGTACTGACCCTCTGACAGTGCGGCACTCCCTCAGTACTGACCCTCTGACAGTGCGGCACTCCCTCAGCACTGACCCTCTGACAGTGCGGCACTCCCTCAGTACAGTACTGGAGCATCGGGCTGGATGTTGAACTCTGGTGTCTGGAGCAGAATTTGAACCTGAACCTTTGGCTTGGACTTGAGTCTGTTGCCAGCTGAGCCATGGCAATGTTTCTATTATTAATGCCTCCCCCCCACCCCCCCGCCATATCAAATACCTCGGTCAGGATTTTCTCATTGATTTTGCTGGCGGTAACATCTTGTCCTGCCAATGACGACCCCTGACCCCACCATGCCCCGGGTTCCCTGGCAAACAAAGGGACTCCCCAATGAAGGGTCACCTCACGCAACACACGCCACATGCTTTCCTAATATGGTTAACACAGGGTACAGGAAGCTCACTATATCCAGGGTTGTTTTCTCCAGGATGTCCACCATTTTTTCCAGCTTGGTGTCCGCGGCGAAGATGAAGTCATCATCGACCCACAGCAGATACTTAGTTTTGACCTGGGAGACAGCCAAGTTCCGCCCGGCGAACCACCCCTGGAGACGCAGAGAAAAATTCATTGAGGGAAGATGCCAGGGAGAAAGTCACAATCACTTGGGGTAGGTGGGGCGGGGGGGGGGGGGGGCGGGGGGGGGAGAAATCGCGAGCAGCGTACCCACAATTCCCTGACACACGTCCCAAACTAACCAGGCTTCACACCGGGCCCTTGGTAACGATAAGCCTGCCGGGTGGGCCTGGTTGCAAAGCTGGCTGTGCTACTTGTAAAGGCCTCAAAATGATGTAAATGTTGGTCCTCGAATTGCCAGAATTCCTAGCACTCAGACAGGAATGTGGTTCAGCCATCTTAACTGACGGATCAGGTGCCCAGCTGGAGTCGGGCCTGCTCAAACAGGTCTCTTAAAGATGAGCTGCAGCTTGCGCTGACAGGAAATGTTTTGATTTGATCCAAATCTTTTTAATTTTTCCTTGTGCGTTAGCTTTCCTTATTTTTTTCCTGCAGCTCGAGTATTTTTGCTTTTTTTTGCAGTTCTTGCTCAGTATCTTAGGCTGCTGCGGACTATTAGCGCCGTACAAAGTGGTGGCCACAGGTATGTCTTTGGCCCGCTTCCAAACGTTCAGGGGAGCCTTTCAGAGAGAGAAAAGGAGTTCGTCGGGAGCTGTTAAGCAGAGGCACGGTAACACCCACCTGAGGCATTGGTCACTAACCCGGAAACAAGGGCCGGAATCTTACCACCGTTCACGCCGGCGGGATTTTCCCATCCCGCCGCAGTGAACGGAGATTTGGCTGGAGTCAAATCCTCCAATCCAGCGGGAACGTGGCATGAACGACAGGTAAGATCGGGCCCAATATATTCACAGAGGGCAGGCGGTGGCATAGTGGTATTGTCATTGTCTCGAGACCCAGGGTAATGTTCCGGGGGGCCCGGGTTCGAATCCCGCCACGGCAGATGGTGAAATTTGAATTCAATAACAAACATCTAGAATTAAAAATCTGATTAAGCCATTGTTGGAAAAACCCATCTGGTTCACTAATGTTCTTTAGGGAAGGAAATCTGCCGTCCTTACCCGGTCTGGCCTACATGTGACTCCAGAGCCACAGCAATGTGGTTGACTCTCAACTGCCCTCGGGCAACTAGGGATGGGCAATAAATGCTGGCCAACCAGCGACACCCATGTCCCACGAATTAATTTTTAAAAATCCTCCTGTATAAAGCAGATATGAGAGAAGGCTGTCTCTTCTCCGCAGAATTGTTACGGCGCACAAGGAGGCCTTTCGGCCCATAGTGCCTGCTCTCCAAACAAGCATTGTGGCTTAGTGCCGTTCCCCTGCCGTTGTCCCCGTCCCCCCTACACCACCTCATGGAACAGGCCGACACAGAGCTGTGGTAGAACAGGGACAGCTATTTTTGAGGACGGTTACCACAGCTCTCCCGCCAACTGTAATGACCTTGCCCAGTGAGGGTCAGGGGTCGGGGGGGGGGGGGTCGTCATTGGTTCGTGCCACATCTGCTAGCAATTTAGCTTTGGCACAGATGAGAGAACCGTGTGCCCTTTTTCTCGAAACAGTGCTTTCCAGTGGGTTCTCAATTTAGGCTTGTGACCGATTAATAGGCCCCACAGGAACCGTGACCACAGTGAGGCTTAACCTTCCTCACAATTCCAGCAAATATCTTCTTCATTTGCAGCTGGGTGCAATTGGCCTCAGCTGGAAACCTTCTGGTTTCTTTTTTTTTTAAAACTAGAGGTGTGGTCATCAACCCCAAACAAGGCCTCTAAGGAACATCTCCTGCAACAAAGCCTCCAACTCGTCTACATCAAAGAAGCCATGCTACCGTCTAGCTCCACACGGCCTTTTACGATCAGTCAGCCCACTCCAATGTTGTCTCTTCATCTTCTCCTCCTGATGCCACATCAGATTTCAGGGCGATTTGGACAGGCTGAGTGAGTGGGCAAGTGTGTGGCAGACGCAGTATAATGTGGATAAATGTGAGGTTCTCCACTTTGGTAGCAGAAGGCAGATTATCAGAATGGGTGTAAGTTGAGAGAGGGAGAGTGTGCAGCGGGACCTGGGTGTCCTTGTGCAACTGTCACTGAAGGTAAGCATGCAGGTGCAGCAGGCGGTAATGAAGGCAAATGGTATGTTGACCTTCATTGCGAGAGGTTTCGAGTACAGGAGCAGGGATGTGTTGTTGCAATTATACAGGGCCTTGGTGAGACCACACCGAGAGTATTGTGTGCAGTTTTGGTCTCCTTTTCTGAGGAAGGATGTTCTTGCTCTCGAGGGAGTGCAGAGAAGGTTTCCCAGGCTGATTCCGGGGATGGCGGGACTGATGTATGAGGAGAGATTGACTAGGTTAGGATTGTTTTCACTAATGTAGAGTGAGAGGGGATCTCATCGAACCCAATAAAATTCTAACAGGACTGGACAGGGTAATGCAGGAGGGATGTTCCCGATGGTGGGGGAGCCTAGAACCAGTGGTTATAGTCTAAGAACATGCGCGAAACCTTTCAGAACTGTAAGTAGTCTCACAACACCAGGTTAAAGTCCAACAGGTTTATTTGGTAGCACGAGCTTTCGGAGCGTTGTCCCTTCATCAGGTGAGTGGAGAGTTGGGTTCACAAACAGGGCATATATACACAGACTCAATTACAGGATAATGGTTGGAATGCGAGTCTTTACAGGTAATCAAGTCTTAAAGGTACAGACAATGTGAGTGGAGAGAGGGTTAAGCACAGGTTAAAGAGATGTGTATTGTCTCCAGCCAGGACAGTTAGTTAGCTTGTGCTACCAAATAAACCTGCTGGTGTTGTGAGACTACTTACTGTGCCTACCCCAGTCCAACGCCAGCATCTCCACATCATGGCTTTCAGAACTGAGGTGAGGAGAAATTTCTTCACCCAGAGGGTGGTGAATGTGTGGAATTCACTCCCACAGAAAGTAGTTGAGGCCAAAACGTTGTGCGATTTCAACAAGAAATTAGATATAGCTCTTGGGGTAAAAGGGATCTAGGGATATGGGGGGGAAGGGGGGGAATCAGGATATTGAATTCGATGATCAGTCACGATCAAAATGAATGGCGGAGCAGGCTCGAAGGGCTGAATGGCCTCCTCCTGTTCCCATTTTTTGTTTCTATTTCTCAATTCCTAATTAAGAGTGCTGTCGGGAAAAGAATCCCTGGACAAGGTTTTCCAACGCTTCCAGACTACTCAAAACAAGGAATGTCGCTCCCACCGTTCAACTGGGCCCAACCAGCCATCTCATCACCATGGCGATGACTGCAACACGCACTCGGCACCCATGCGGGGGAATCCAGTGTGACCGGGACAAAGATAAACTTCCCCCTCGGCCTTCTTCAGCTGTCTGCAGCCTTTGACCCGGTTTGACCGCTCCATCCTCTTCCCGCACCCTCTCCACTGTTGTCCAGCTGGGTGGGGCTGCTCTCCCCTGGTTCCATTCTTACCAATCTCATCGCAGTCAGAAAATCACCGGCAATGGCTTCTCTTCCTGTTCCTGCACCATTCCCTCTGGTGTCCCCCGGGATCTCTCCTGGACCCCCCCGCCCCACCCTCCTATTCCTCATCTCCACGCTGCCCACTCAGTGACATCATCTGAAAACGCTGCGTTAGTTCTCTCGTGTACACTGACCACACCCAGCTCCACCTCCCCACCACCTCGCTCCACTCCTCCAGCCCCCTACACTCCTCCCTATCTCTGTAACCTCCTCCAGCCCCTACACCCCCTCCCTATCTCTGTAACCTTCTCCAGCCCCTACAACCCTCCCTATCTCTGTAACCTCCTCCAGCCCCTACACTCCTCCCTATCTCTATAACCTCCTCCAGCCCCTACAACCCTCCCTATCTCTATAACCTCCTCCAGCCCCTACAACCCTCCCTATCTCTGTAACCTCCTCCAGCCCCTACAACCCTCCCTATCTCTGTAACCTCCTCCAGCCCCTACATTCCTCCCTATCTCTATAACCTCCTCCAGCCCCTACAACCCTCCCTATCTCTGTAACCTCCTCCAGCCCCCACACCCCTCCCTATCTCTGTAACCTCCTCCAGCCGCCTACACCCCCTCCCTATCTCTGTAACCTCCTCCAGCCCCGACTAGCATCCGAGATCACTACACTCCTCCAATTCTGGCCTCCTGAACATCCATGATTTTAATCGTTCCGCCATTGGCGGCCGTGCCTTCAGCTGCCTGGGCCCCAAGCTCTGGAGTTCCCTCCCTAAACCTCTCCGCCCCTCTCTACCTCACTTTCCTCCTTTAAGATGCTCCTTAAAGCCCATCTCATTGACCAAACTTTTGGTCACCTGACCTAATATCTCCATAGGTGCTTCAGTGTCATATTTTGTTTTATAACGTGCTTGTGAAGCACTTTTTATATCGTAAAGGATTAATATAAATACAAGTAAATTGTTGTTATTATCGAGGGATATAGGGCCAAGGTGAGTTAGGCCACAGATCAACCAGGATTATACTGATTGGTGCAACAGGCATGAGGGGCTGAGTGGCCTCCTCCTGTTCCTCTGAAGCAGTCCCTGCTGAGGTGCAGCGTAATTTCAACTCCCTTTAAACTGCCCTTCAATACGTCTTCATCCAACTGCCACACAGCACCATTCCTATACCCCAACTCCACATCTCCAAATCTCAAACCCACCACTTTCGAGTGGCTGTGTTGCCAACTCCTCCTCTGGAGTCTCCCGGAATTGGAGCTGAATCTCCAAGACATCGCTCGGAGTAAAAACCCAGAAGAAAAATCAGAAGGACATTGAAAAAAAGTTACGCTTTGAGAAATCATTTCTTGGATGACAACAAGAACAAAGGTTGCTGGAAAATCTCAGCGGGTCTGACAGCATCTGTGGGGAGAGAATAGAACAAAGAACAACGAAAATTACAGCACAGGAACAGGCCTTTTGGCCCTCCAAGCCTGCACCGATTATGCTGCCCCCCTGAACTAAAACCCCCAACTCTTCCGGGGACCATATCCCTCCATTCCCATCCCATTCATGTATTTGTCAAGACATCCCTCAAAAGTCACTATCATATCTGCTTCCACTACCTCCCCCGGCAACGAGTTCCAGGCACCCACCACCCTCTGTGTAAAAAACTTGCCTCGTACATCATATAGATAGATAGGATGCAAGACTGGGCGGAGAAGTGGCAGATGGACTTCAACCCGGATAAATGTGTAGTGGTCCATTTTGGCAGGTCAAATGGGATGAAGGAGTATAATATCAAGGGTAAGACTCTTAGCAGTGTAGAGGATCAGAAGGACCTTGGGGTCCGGGTCCATAGGACTCTTAAATCAGCCCCGCAGGTGGAGGAGGTGGTTAAGAAGGCGTATGGTGTGCTGGCCTTTATCAATCGAGGGATTGAGTTTAGGAGTCCGGGGATACTGATGCAGCTATATAAGACCCTCGTCAGACCCCACTTGGAGTACTGTGCTCAGTTCTGGTCGCCTCATTACAGGAAGGATGTGGAAAAGATTGAAAGGGTGCAGAGGAGATTTACAAGGATGTTGCCTGGATTGAGTGGCATGCCTTATGAGGATAGGCTGAGGGAGCTCGGTCTTTTCTCCTTGGAGAGACGTAGGATGAGAGGAGACCTAATAGAGGTATATAAGATGTTGAGAGGCATAGATCGGGTGGACTCTCAGAGGCTTTTTCCCAGGGTGGAAATGGCTGCTATGAGAGGACACAGGTTTAAGGTGCTGGGGTGTAGGTACAGGGGAGATGTTCGGGGGAAGTTTTTCACACAGAGGGTGGTGGGCGAGTGGAATCGGCTGCCATCAGTGGTGGTTGAGGCAAACTCGATAGGGTCTTTTAAGAGACTTCTGGATGAGTACATGGGACTTAATAGGATTGAGGGTTATAGGCAAGCCTATATATAAGCCTAGGTCGGTAGGGACATGACCGGCACAACTTGTGGGCCGAAGGGCCTGTTTGTGCTGTATTTTTTCTATGTTCCATCTCCTTTAAACCTTGCCCCTCACACCTTAAACTCCCGACTCCATCCCTCTCCATGGTGACTGTCTGACACTAAACCAATCTGTTCACAATCTTGGTGTCACATTTGACCCTGTGATGAGCCCTAGTAATTGACTCTTCCACCCTGGGGAAAAAGCTTCTGACTCTCCACTCTGTCCATGCCTCTCATAATCTTGTAGACTTCTATCAGGTCTCCCCTCAACCTCCATCGTTCCAGTGAGAACAAACCAAGTTTCTCCAACCTCTCCTCATAGCTAATGCCCTCCATACCAGGCAACATCCTGGTAAATCTTTGCTGCACCCTCTCCAAAGCCTCCACACCCTTCTGGCAGTGTGGCGACCAGAATTGAACACTATATTCCAAGTGCGGCCTAACTTAAGGTTCAATAAAGCTGCAACATGAGCCAACGTTTCGAGTCTGGATGACTCTTCATCGGAGCTGGAGGCAAAGAAAATAGGGCAAGATTTATACTATGGGGTGGGGGTTGTAATTGGACAGAGGGAATGTAAATAGTGATGATAAAGGCCGAGAATGGTGCTAATAGCATCCATTAAGAGATCGGAATGCATGAATGGGAGAATAAACGCTGAGGTTGTCAGGGGATAATTTGGGGAATGTGACAATCGGCCCTGGGGTTGGTTGCTTTCTCTGGTGCATCTGGTTGGCGAGAGTCTTGGCGGACATGCCAAATATCCTTATTTTTATTTTTCCATTTCTGAAATCCCGCTCTCCATCTTGTCCTCCAAACCCCCCACCACCCCAGGGCCAACTGCGACATTCCTCAGGTAGTCCCTTAACAATCTATACCTTGCTCAGTCATTCACACATTCCGATTACTTAATGGACGCCATTAGCACCTTTCTCAGCCTTTATCATCACCATTTACACCCCCTTTTTTTCAAATTACAGCCCCCCCCCGCCCACCCTCCTAGTGTAAATTTTGTCCGATTTTCTTTCTCTTCAGCGAAGGGTCATCCCGATTCAAAAAAGTTGGTTCTATTCTCTCCCCACAGATGCTGTCAGAGCTGTTGGGATTACCCGGAATTTTCTGTTTTTGTTTCAGATTCCAGCATCTGCAGTATTTTGCCTTTTTCTTCGAAGACTTTGGCCAGTCGCGATCAAAAAATACCTGCGATCGGTATCGAGGCCATTTGACAAACAATCAAAAGTCATCCAATTGGGTGAGGAAAAGTCTATGGAGAGTCATGAGGATGGACAACTTGGCACAGGGCCGTTGGAATTTCGGGATCATGCGGTGATACATCCAGGATTTGATTTATTATTGTCACGTGTATTCGGACACAGTGAAAAGTATTGTTTCTTGCGCGCTATGCAGACAAAGCATACTGTTCATAGAGTACATAGGGGAGAAGGAAAGGAGAGGGTGCGGAATATAGTGTTACAGTTACAGATAGGGTGCAGAGAAAGATCAGCTTAATATTTGATTTATTATTGTCACATGTATTGAGATGCAGTGAAAAGTATTGTTTCTTGCGTGTTATACAGACAAAGCATACCGTTCGTAGAGTAGATAGGGGAGAAGGAAAGGAGAGGGTGCAGAATGTAGTGCTACAGTCAGAGCTCAGGTGTAGAGAAAGATCGACTTAGAACGAGATAGGTCCATTCAAAAGTCTGACGGCAGCAGGGAAGAAGCTGTTCTTGAGTCGGTTGGTACGTGACCTCAGACTTTTGTAGCTTTTTCCCGACGGAAGAAGGTGGGAGAGAGAATGTCCGGAATTTTACCGCCACATCATCGGGGAGGGCGCGGCGCGCAGAATGTAAGCTCCGTTGGCCTCGGGCGGGATTTTACAAGCCTTGCCCAAGTGAGGTCATAACATACCAGCCTATGTCTGGGGTGCGTGGGGTCCTTAATTATGCTGGCTGCTTTCCCAAGCCAGCGGGAAGTGTAGACAGAGTCAATGGATGGGAGGCTGGTTTGCGTGATGGACTGAGCTTCATTCACAACCCTTTGTAGTTCCTTGTGGTCTTGGGCAGAGCAGGAGCCATACCAAGCTGTGATACAACCAGAAAGAATGCTTTCTATGGTGCATCTGTAAAAGTTGGTGAGAGTCGTAGCGGACATGTCAAATTTCCTTAGTCTTCTGAGAAAGTAGAAGCGTTGGTGGGCTTTCTTAATTATATAGGAATAAATCCTACCAGCGTTGGCAAGCCCGTGTGAGCATCTATTGCAGTTTGGAAGTGGTTGGAAGCGTCGGCCTAAGACTCTTGGAACTATAAGTAAAAGTAGTAGATGGCTTGTTTGTCAGTCACGGGACAGATTGAAGCCGAGGACACGAAGAGACCGTGTTCTAACCTCCCCTGACACCCCACCCTCTGCTTCCTCATTCATGAAAAACATGTACCTTTTTGAATGGCATGAAATACTGCTCAATGAAGGCTCCTTGAATCTTTTGAGTCTCGTTGTTGTCATCCGCGATTACAATGGTGACCGAGGGGTAATACTTCCTAACGCTCGATATCAGTTGTCTCAACTTGTCATACCTGAGAAACGTTTTGGTTGCTATAGTTACCAGCTCACTGATGTCATAGCCTAAAACACAGAGAACAGCACGTGACCACCTTTCATCTGGGCACAAGAGTAAGCTTTCAAACCCCCCCGGCGCCAACTTGTCTGCCAGTCCTGGCTGCCCAGAGTACGCCAGGACATGCACCGTCCCAGCAATCAGCGCAAACGGTTGCTTGCGAATTGAGCCCAGCTTGGAGATAGTCCAGTTCATTATTGGATTGGCGGCGATTTGTCAGAATGTACAATTAATACAAATCATTAAAGATACAAACACATCATTCAGAAATTTACACCAACATATTCTTCATTGTTTAAAGTTTATTTATTAGTGTCACGAATAGGCTTACATTAGCACTGCAATGGAGTTACTGTGAAAATGCCACACTGTTCGGGTACACTGAGGGAGAATTTAGCACCTAACCCGCACATCTTTTGACACTAAGGGACAATTTAGCATGGCCAATCCACCTAACCTGCACATCTTTGGACACTAAGGGGCAATTTAGCATGGCCAATCCACCTAACCTACACATCTTTGGACACTAAGGGGCAATTTAGAAATCATAGAAATCATAGAAACCCTACAGTACAGAAAGAGGCCATTCGGCCCATCGAGTCTGCAGCGACCAAAATACCACCCAGGCCTTACCCCCATATCCCTACATATCGTACCCGCTAATCCCTCTAATCTACGCATCCCAGGACACTAAGGGGCAATTTTAGCATGGCCAATCAACCTAACCCGCACATCTTTGGACTGTGGGAGGAAACCGGAGCACCTGGAGGAAACCCACGCAGACACAAGGAGAATGTGCAAACTCCACACAGACAGTGACCCAAGCCGGGAATCGAACCCGGGACCCTGGAACTGTGAAGCAGCAGTGCTAACCACTGTGCTACCGTGCCACCCAAAATTAGCATGGCCAATCCACCTACCCCACACATCTTTGGACACTAAGGGGCAATTTAGCATGGCCAATCCACTTACCCCACACATCTTTGGATGCTAAGGGGCAATTTAGCATGGCCAATCCACCTAACCTACACATCTTTGGATGCTAAGGGGCAATTTAGCATGACCAATCCACCTAACCTACACATCTTTGGATGCTAAGGGGCAATTTAGCATGGCCAATCCACCTAACCTACACATCTTTGGATGCTAAGGGGCAATTTAGCATGACCAATCCACCTACCTCACACATCTTTGGACACTAAGGGCAAAGTTTTACCTGCACGTCCGCCCAAGGTTCGTACGATCCAGCCGAGGCCAATGGAGAATGCCGTTCTCCGAGCCTCGCCCGCCCCCGGAATAGGGACGGCATGCCGATAAAATTCCAGCCTAAGGGGCAATTTTGCACGGCCAATCCCCCTAACCTACACATCTTTGGACTGTGGAAGGAAGCCGGAACCTCCCGGAGGAAACCCACGCAGACACGGGGAGAGTGTGGGGACTCGACACAGACAGACAGTGACCCGAGGCCGGAATTGAACCCGGGTCTCTGGCGCCACGAGGCAGCGGTGCTAACCACTGTGCCACCGTGCCGCCCTATCCCATTAATGTTGACGCGTTTCTGTATTCGCGATGAACAAAACTCCCCAACCGTCAAACAAGCTTATACCGTTAACCCTGTCTGCGCCAATTCAGCCCAAAGAATGTGCAAAGGGATCTCGATAGGTCAAGCGAGTGGCCAAATGTTTAGCACGTGAGGCGCGATTTTCCCGGCCTGCTGCTCGAGTAGCGTAACGGGCTACGAAATGTTAGCGTGGGGCCAGAAACGGGAATCACGATCCATTTTCCCCAGCCATTTTCTTCCACATTTTTCAACTGTTCCCCAGTATGCAAATACAAACATAATTGCATTGGAAGTTGTGCAGGGAAAGTTCACTCGACTGACTCCTGGGATCGGTGGGTGGGTGGGATGGGCAGATATTCTATGAGGAAAGATTGGACAGGTTGGGTCTGTATCCATTGGAGTTTAGAAGGATGAAAGGTGGCCTTTCTGGGACATATAGGGCTGGATTCCCCCGCCCCGTACCGGCAGCAGAGACGGCCCGCCATTGGATGGCGGTGGGGCCTCCCCATCTCGCCACCGTCAACGGGGGTTTCCCGTCGCTTGCGCTCACTGCCACCCGTGGCAGGGAGCGACTGGAAAATGCCACCCGTGGCAGGGAGCCACTGGAAAACGCCACCCGGTAGATCTCGAGGCGGTCTGACAGGATGGATGCTGAGAGGAGGACCGGAATTTTACCATCCCACCCGCCACGGGAATCAGAGCGGGCGAGGGGCGGACCATGGAAAGGTCCGCTGACCTCAGGCGGAATTTTCCGGTTTTGAGGTGAGTGAGGTCGTAAAGTCCCACCCGATGTTTCCCCTTGTGGGAGAGACTAGAACTCGGGGGACACCGTTTAAAAATAAGACATTGATGAGGACAACTTTGTTCTCTCAGTGGGTCGTTCGTCTGTCGAATTCTCTTCCACAGAGAGCGGTGGAGGCTGTCTCTCTGAATATTTTGAAGGATGAGTTAGACAGATTCTGGATTGATAATGGAGTCAAGGCGGGTAGACAGGAAAGTAGAGTAGAGGGTTCTATCAGATCAGGCACAATCTTATCAAATGCTGGAACAGGTTAGAGGGGCCAAATGGACTCCAGAAAAGATTTACTAGGATGCTACTGGGACTTGATGGGTTGAGTTATAAGGACAGGCTGGATAGACTGGGACTTTTTTCTCTGGAGCGTAGGAGGCTGAGGGGTGATCTTATAGAGGTCTATAAAATAATGAGGGGCACAGATCAGCTAGATAGTCAATATCTTTTCCCAAAGGTAGGGGAGTCTAAAACTAGAGGGCATAGGTTTAAGGTGAGAGGGGAGAGATACAAAAGGGTCCAGAGGGGCAATGGATTCACACAGAGGGTGGTGAGTGTCTGGAACAAGCTGCCAGAGGTAGTAGTAGAGGCGGAAACAATTTTATCTTTTAAAAAGCATTTAGACAATTACATGGATAAGATGGGTATAGAGGGATATGGGCCAAATGCGGGCAATTGGGACTAGCTAAGGGATGAGAAACAAAAGGGCAGTATGGACAAGTTGGGCCGAAGGGCCTGTTTCCATGCTGTAAACCTCTATGACTCCTGCTCCTAATTAGCATGTTCATGCAGGATGATGGGTCTTTGGTGGCCATTGCGGTCACAATGGGTTGAATGGCCTCCCGTGGCATTAATAGAACATAGAACAGTACAGCACAGAACAGGCCCTTCGGCCCACGATGTTGTGCCGAGCTTTATCTGAAACCAAGATCAAGCTATCCCACTCCCTATCATCCTGGTGTGCTCCATGTGCCTATCCAATAACCGCTTAAATGTTCCTAAAGTGTCTGACTCCACTATCACTGCAGGCAGTCCATTCCACACCCCAACCACTCTCTGCGTAAAGAACCTACCTCTGATATCCTTCCTATATCTCCCACCACGAACCCCATAGTTATGCCCCCTTGTAATAGCTCCATCCACCCGATGAAATAGTCTTTGAACGGGCGGGGGATGCTGGTGGGACTGGAGAACTCCCGTTGGAGTGAACGGCCGGAAAATTTTGCCCTTTTATGTTTTATTTCTCCTTTCTCAGGAGATTACCCAACTGAAAGTGTGGGTTTGGAGTGTCTGTACCATGATGCACGGGGCATCACAGCTATAAGGTATAGAGGGTCGAATTTTCCAGCCCTTTCCATTGGCTGGATCTTCCAGCTCCGCCGATGGAAAACACGGCACATGGGCACAGAAAACCCTGTCCACAATATAGACATATAATCGGAACCTTGTCATTCAACATGGCTACAAAAGGAAATGTTTTGGTTTGCGGACACGACGGACTTTGACGGCAAGGGTGGGGAGGCCGGAAAACATGGCGAGCCGTTCAAACTTCCACTGGCTTCGGCGGGGCTGGAAAATTCCGCTGGCGGGAGGTGCCGTAAAATTCTGCCCCCTGGTGATTCGAACTTAGGGAAGGCATTCCCTGACTTGGTGGCTGAATAGCGTCTGCGGGAGGGTGGTGAGTCATGCGTAGTTGGGGAAATTGCAACTTTTATTCCTGTTCCTTCTGGTGTTGGAGCCACAAGTTACAGTTGGTGTTGGGCTAGGGTTGCCGGGGGGGGGTATAACCTTGACTTTTTATCAGGCTGATTCCTGGCATGGCAGGTCTGTCATATGAGGAGAGACTAAGTTGGTTAAGATTATATTCACTGGAGTTTAGAAGAGTGAGAGGGGATCTCATAGAAACTTATAAAATTCTAACAGGATTAGACAGGGTAGATTCAGAAAGATTGTTCCTGATGGTGGGGGAGTCCAGAACTAGGGGTCATGGTTTGAGGATAAGGGGTAAACCTTTTAGGACTGAGGTGAGGAGAAATTTCTTCACCCAGAGGGTGGTGAATGTGTGGAATTCACTCCCACAGCGGGCGGCGCGGTAGCACAGTGGTTAGCACTGCTGCTTCACAGCTCCAGGGACCTGGGTTCGATTCCCAGCTTGGGTCACTGTCTGTGTGGAGTTTGCACATTCTCCCCGTGTCTGCGTGGGTTTCCTCCGGGTGCTCCGGTTTCCTCCCACAGTCCAAAGATGTGCGGGTTAGGTTGATTGGCCATGCTAAAAATTGCCCTTAGTGTCCTGGGATGCGTAGGTTAGAGGGATTAGTGGGTAAAATATGTGGGGGTAGGGCCTGGGTGGGATTGTGGTCGGTGCAGACTCGATGGGCCAAATGGCCTCTTTCTGTGCTGTAGGGATTCTAAGATTCTAAGAAAGTAGTTGAGGCCAAAACGTTGTGAGATTTCAGGAAGAAATTAGATTTCGCTCTTGGGGCTAAAGGGATCGAGGGGGAAGGGGGGGATCAGGATATTGAATTCGATGATCAGCCATGATCATAATGAATGGTGGAGCAGGCTCGAAGGGCCGAATGGCCTCCTCCTGCTTCTAGTTTATATGTTTCCGCACTTTACAGCTATGTCATGACTTCTGAGGAGAGTGCATGGGTGTGGCTGTGTGTGTGTACACATGCGTGTTTACATGCATGCAAGTGGACATTGGTTGCGAGCAGGATTGCGCCTGTCCGTGACGCCCCTGTAGCTGCTCAACACTGAGGCGCATGCACGGTCACATGTTCACATCTCTTCCATGGAACGGAGGAGGCTGAGGGGGGGATTTCATTGAGGCCTAATTGAGGAACATTATGAAGGGCCTGGAGAGAGTGGGAAGGGCCCACGATTCTTCACAGAGTCACGCGGCACGGTGGCACAGTGGTTAGCGCTGCTGCCTCACGGCGCGAGGGACCCGGGTGAGATGCTCTTTCGGGGAGTCGGGTGCAGATTTGATGGGCTGAACGGCCTCCTTCCGCACCGCAGGATTCTGTGGAGACACAGGCCTGCACATCAAACAATTGGCAGATGGTTTGGAAGGGGGTTGAGGAGTAACTTTTTCACCCAGAGGGTGGTGGCAATGTGGAATTCACTGCCCGAAAGACTGGTAGAGGTAAAAAGCCTCAGAGCATTAAAAAAAAGGGCACTTGGACAGCTGGCGGCATGGTGGTTAGCACTGCTGCCTCACAGCGCCAGGGAACCGGGTTCGATTCCCGGCTTGGGTCACTGTCTGTGTGGAGTCTGCACGTTGTCTGCGTGGGTTTCCTCCGGGTGCTCCGGTTTCCTCCCACAGTCCGAAAGATGTGCCGGTTAAGTGCATTGGCCGTGCTAAATTCTCCCTCAGTGTACCTGAACAGGCAACTTGGGGGTTTTCACAGTAACTTCATTGCAGCGTTACTGTAAGCCTACTTGTGACACTAATAAATAAACTCTCAACCCACAGGGCTAAAGACCAAGAATTGGAAAGTATGTCAAAAGGCTTCAGATTAAAACAGAGAGAAAGAAGTACATTTTTTACAGGAACTCAGACTTCCAGCGATTGACTGAGCGATGCAGGAACTGAGGACAGCGGGGAGTTATTACACCCCCTTCACCAAGACAGGACTCAAGCTGTTTTTAAAATATCTACTGCAGATGTTGTCAGGCCGAGGTCCTTTATAGCCGCACTGACTGATGGCTCGGCTTTGCTAAGCAGCTCAGGTTGCGGATTGGCCCTGGTATCCTCGGGCACGCCAGGGAAGGTGGCACAGCTCGCCATCCTGGTTTTGCGCCATGCCACCCCGAAGGGAAGAGCTTGCATTTACACGGCACCCTCGAGAAGTCACAAGGTGCAAGACGATCCGGTGGATCACTTTTGCAGCAGAGTCGCAGTTGTGTTATGTAGGCAAATGCGGCAGCAGATTTGCGCACAGCAAGATCCCAATAAAAGCATCCACTGAATAGAATAGCCAGTCGATCCGTTTTCCGTGACGTTGCTTAAGGATGGAAAAGTGACCCCGTTCACACCGATTCATCAGGGAGGGGGTCATAGATCACAGAATCCCTACAGTGCAGAAGGAGGCCATTCAGCCCATTGGGTCTGCACCGACTCATCTGACCCAGGCCCCATCCCCGGAAGTCCACGTATTTATTCCACTAATGCCCCAACCAACACATCTTTGGACACTAAGGGGCAATTTAGCATGGCCAATCCACCTAACCCACACATCTTTGGACACTAAGGGGCAATTTAGCATGGCCAATTCACCTAATCTGCACATCTTTGGACACGAAGGGACAATTTAGCCCGGCTGATCCACCTAACCTGCATATCTTTGGACACTCAGGGGCAATTTAGCATGGCCAATCCACCTAACACACACATCTTTGGACATTAAGGGGCAATTTAGCATGGCCAATCCACCTAACCTACACATCGTTGGACACTAAGGGGCAATTTAACATGGCCAATCCACCTAACCTACACATCGTTGGACACTAAGGGGCAATTTAGCATGGCCAATCCACCTAACCTACACATCGTTGGACACTAAGGGGCAATTTAGCATGGCCAATCCACCTAACCTACACATCGTTGGACACTAAGGGACAATTTAGCATGGCCAATCCACCTAACCTTCACATCGTTGGACACTAAGGGGCAATTTAGCATGGCCAATCCACCTAACCTACACATCGTTGGACACTAAGGGACAATTTAGCATGGCCAATCCACCTAACCTACACATCGTTGGACACTAAGGGACAATTTAGCATGGCCAATCCACCTAACCTACACATCTTTCGGACTGTGGAAGGAAACCGGAGCAACCGGAGGAAACCCACGCAGACACGGGGAGAACGTGCAGACTCCGCACAGACAGTGACCCAAGCTGGGAATTGAACCCAGGTCCCTGGCGCTGCGAGGCAGTAGTGCTAACCACTGCGCCTAAGGGGAGCAGTCTCCTGCAAGTGGTAGGCCTGATTAAGGTAGGTAGCCCAATGGGGCCAATTGCCATGTTATTGTGCAGTCTACCCGATTCTCTTTGGTGACTGAGAGAGGTGTTTTGCGATGTTAGGGCTGTTTGGTTGCTTTGCCTCTGCCCAGGGATTGGGCGCGATGGTTTCTTTAAATTGTGTTGTGACAGGTTGGGTTGGGGGGACATGATGGGCCTTGCTGGCCTTTCCATGGTTATTGTTTCAAATCGAGGTCGCAAAAGGAGAGGCATTATCCTGGATGCATTTGCCCATTCTGGTCTTCACCACGCTACAGGACAGGCCAGCACGGAGGCTGATCTTGCTCAATGACCCCCAAACATCTGGAACAGCCCAGCCCCAGAGGTGATGATTACCATCGTCCCAGCGCACAGCCAGGCCACCCCGCAGTCTTCAACAGGTGTCAGAGAAGTGACAACTGTTCCGTTTGCAAGGGGCCGCACGCCAACTGTTTCTTGGTTCAATCTTTTGTCCCCATGACCTTCCTGCAAAGAAAGGGTTGGCACTTTCGTCTTGAGGTGATACCTGAGCACAGATATCTTTCAGTCACTGTAATCCAGCAGGGACCAATGCTATTTTCCCCGCCCTATATTAAGGTGAATGCTCATTGTGAGACACCCTCACGGCTGAGAAGCCTTAGCCCTAGGCCCCGATGCCCTGGCTCATTGACTGCTGCCTCCTGGCTACTGCCTCAACCTTCAGGAAGAGTTGAGAGACAATAAATGCATGCGAAGAGTCCTGTTCAAATGGCACTTTTGCCACGGTGGCACAGTGGTTAGCACAATTGCCTCACGGCGCCAGGGACCCGGGTTCGATTCTGACCTTGGGTGACTGCCTGTGCAGAGTTTGCACGTTCTCCCCCGTGTCTGCATGGGTTTCCTCCGGGTGCTCCGGTTTCCTCCGAAAGATGGGCGGCACGGTGGCACAGTGGTTAGCACTGCTGCCTCACAGCGCCAGGGGCCCGGGTTCGATTCCCGGCTTGGGTCACCGTCTGTGCAGAGTCTGCACGTTCTCCCCGTGTCTGCGTGGGTTTCCCCCGGGTGCTCCGGTTTCCTCCCACACTCCAAAGATGTGCAGGTTAGGTGGATTGGCCACGCTAAATTGCCCCTTAATATCAGGGGGACTAGCTCAGGTAAATGCATGGGGTGACGGGGATAGGGCCTGGGTGGGATTGCGATCGGTGAACACTAGATGGGCCGACTGGCCTCCTTCTGCACTGTAGGGATTCTATGATCTATGTTCACAAAGGGTGAGGCATTTCTGACTTCAGGGCTGTGCCATGCTAGATGAACCCAAGATGAAATGCCCGCCTAGCTCCTGATGCCACCTGGGTAGACCACATTGACTCAGGTGGGGAGAACCTCCTCCAGTAAGGTGGCACCTAGGGGGCAGGCCTTACAGCAGAGACCCTCAACTATTTGGCCGGCACCAAGGGCATCGGGGGGGGGGGGGGGGGGGGGGGGGGGTGGCGGGGGGGCGGGGGGGGTGGCGGGGGTGCAGCTGTGTTGCCCACCTAAGCCCATTGCACCATTATGACTACTTTTCCTGCAATGGCCACGACGTCCCCTTTAATGGGGATTTTCACAGTAACTTCATTGCAGTGTTAATGTAAGCCTTGTGACACTAATAAATAAACTTAAAAATTTAAACGTAAAACTTTAATGCTGGTTAGTGATGGCCCTTTAAGACTTGTAGCATCGCTCTATTTTGTGCTCCTAAGCCAGCTGTGCCGTTTGCCCCCCTGGTTAACCTGTAGCTTTTCCAGCAGAGATTACAGCAGAGAACTCAACAAGACCTGCCCGCTCGACAGGAACAGCAGTGCACACGTTGGCACAGACCCAGCTTTGCCCACATTCAAACAACAGGGCAATCGCCTCGAAGCTGGTACTACAATTCCCCGCAGGGCGGGGGGAGGTGGCAGTGGCACTGCACTGTTTCCTCTGGGTGCATCTTGCCGGTGGTAACATGGTGAACCCTGCCCTGGTAGTCAGTAAGAGCTGGCGACATTTCAGTCGCAAATTCAGAAGCAAATGAAGGGCGGCACGGTGGCGCAGTGGTTAGCACTGCTGCCTCACAGCGCCAGGGACCCGGGATCGATTCCCGGCTTGGGTCACTGTCTGTGTGGAGTTTGCACGTTCTCTCCTGTGTCTGTGTGGGTTTCCTCCGGGTGCTCCAGTTTCCTCCCACAGTCCAAAAGACGTGCTGGTTAGGTGGATTGACCATGCTAAATTGCCCTTTAGTGCCCAAACATGTGTAAGTTAGGTGGATTGGCCATGCTAAATTACCCTTAGTGTCCAAAGATGTGTAGGTTAGGGGGATTGGCCATGCTAAATTGCCCTTTAGTGCCCAAACATGTGTAAGTTAGGTGGATTGGCCATGCTAAATTACCCTTAGTGTCCAAAGATGTGTAGGTTAGGGGGATTGGCCATGCTAAATTGCCCTTTAGTGCCCAAACATGTGTAAGTTAGGTGGATTGGCCATGCTAAATTACCCTTAGTGTCCAAAGATGTGTAGGTTAGGGGGATTGGCCATGCTAAATTGCCCTTTAGTGTCCAAAGATGTGTAGGTTAGGTGGATTGGCCATGCTAAATTGCCCTTTAGTGCCCAAACATGTGTAAGTTAGGTGGATTGGCCATGCTAAATTGTCCCTTAGTGTCCAAAGATGTGTAGGTTTAGTGGTTTGGTCATGGTAAATGTCGGGGGCTATGGGAATAGGGCGGAAGAGAGGGCCTGGGACAGATAGTCTGTCAGAGAGTCAGTACAGAAACAATGGGCTGAATGGCCTCCTTCTGCACTATGGGGATTCTGTGATCCCCAAACCTTTTCTTGGCCTGACCCCATTTTATTGCCTCAGCGTTGTGACCCCAGAGTGAACATCTGGGGGTTACGAGAGGTGTTGGCATTAGGCAGCTGAATATTGATACAATAGGAACTGTGTAAAGATGGTCTAATAGATTTAAGATAACGGTAATAATATCGATTATTATGTATTAGCATCCCGATGATTGAATTATGTCTATTAATGCATCAGAATCCTGATTATTGTTGTAAGGTGATTGCGATTATTGAAGAAATATGCATTCTTCAACAAAAATGAACAGCTATCTTTTCACAGGCTGTTTTAGCAGCAGCAGTCGGGCCTCAGAAAGCAGTCCATTAGGCCACACTCACCAACATAAAATCAGGAGCGCTCAAAAGGGCCTTGCTGCTGTCAGAGAACAGGCCGGAGCACCACGGCAGCCATTGCTGCCTTGGCGTTCATGACTCCAAAACCTTGCCTCGGGTTGCGACCCACAATTTCAGACGCCCTGCTCTGCACGGAAGGTGATAATACGCATGAACCAAGCTCCGTTCCACTCAACTGTTGTGTCGTGAACCCAGCCATCGCCAACCGCAAGCAAGTTGCCACTGACCTGATTGGTTCTTCACATTGTAAAGCTTGGGAATGACCGGATGGCGAATCTTGATGGTAAACTTGGCCTGATGTCCATCTGTCTCGAACAGCACTGGAAAAAAATGGAGACGACCAATTAAATGGAAATGGCCGAGAGCGTCAAGTTTGTAGGTGTCCAGATCACCAACAATCTGTCCTGGTCCCTCCCATGCCGACACTATAGTTAAACAAGCCCACCAACGCCTCTACTTTCTCAGGAGGCTAAGGAAATTCGGCATCCTACTACAACTCACCCCAATTTTTACAGATGCATCATAGAAAGTATTCTTTCTGATTGTATCACAGCTTGGCATGGCTCCTGCTCTGACCAAGACCGCAAGAAACTACAAAGGATTGCCCCTTAGTGTCCAAAGATGTGCAGGTTAGGGGGATTGGCCATGCTAAATTGCCCCTTACTGTTCAACGATGAATAGGTTAGAAGGATTAGTCATGCTAAATTGCACCTTAGTGTCCAATAATGTGTACATCCCCCACGACGACGGCATTGCTGCAACTGCCTCAGTACTCAACGCCGACAACTGCCAGTCTCCAGATGCAATTCTACAACTCATCCGCTTCATCCTGGACCACAATGTCTTCACCTTCAACAACCAGTTCTTCATCCAGATACACGGAACAGCCATGGGGACCAAATTCACACCTCAATATGCCAACAGCTTCATGCACAGGTTTGAACAAGACCTCTTCACCGCACAGGACCTTCAACCGATGCTATACACTAGATACATCGATGATATTTTCTTCCTTTGAACAATCACTGAAACAACTATATGATGACATCAACAAGTTCCATCCCACCATCAGACTCACCATGGACTACTCTCCGGAATCGGTTGCATTCTTGGATACACGCATCTCCATCAAGGACGGTCACCTCAGCACCTCACTGTACCGCAAGCCCACGGATAACCTCACGATGCTCCACTTCTCCAGCTTCCACCCTAAACACGTTAAAGAAGCCATCCCCTACGGACAAGCCCTCCGTATACACAGGATCTGCTCGGATGAGAAGGATCGCAACAGATGCTGAAAGACGCCCTCATAAGAACAGGATATGGCGCTCGACTCATCGATCGACAGTTCCGACGCGCCACAGCGAAAAACCGCACTGACCTCCTCAGAAGACAAACACGGGACACGGCGGACAGAGTACCCTTCGTCGTCCAGTACTTCCCCGGAGCGGAGAAGCTACGACATCTTCTCCGGAGCTTTCAACATGTCATTGATGAAGACGAACATCTCGCCAAGGCCATTCCCACACCCCCACTTCTTGCCTTCAAACAACCGCACAACCTCAAACAGGCCATTGTCCGCAGCAAACTACCCAGCCTTCAGGAGAACAGTGACCACGACACCACATAACCCTGCCACAGCAACCTCTGCAAGACGTGCCGGATCATCGACACGGACACCATCATCTCACGAGACACCATCCACCAGGTACACGGTACATACTCTTGCAACTCGGCCAACGTTGTCTACCTGATACGCTGCAGGAAAGGATGTCCCGAGGCATGGTACATTGGGGAAACTATGCAGACGCTACGACAACGGATGAATGAACACCACTCGACAATCACCAGGCAAGACTGTTCTCTTCCTGTCGGGGAACACTTCAGCCGTCAAGGGCATTCAGCCTCTGATCTTCGGGTAAGCGTTCTCCAAGATGGCCTTCACGACACACGACAGCGCAGAGTCGCTGAGCAGAAACTGATAGCCAAGTTCTGCACACATGCGGACGGCCTCAACCGGGATCTTGGGTTCATGTCACACTATCTGTAACCCCCACGACTTGCCTGGGCTTGCAAAATCTCACTAACTGTCCTGTCTGGAGACAATACACATCTCTTTAACCTGTGCTTAACCCTCTCTCCACTCACATTGTCTGTACCTTTAAGACTTGATTACCTGTAAAGACTCGCATTCCAACCATTATCTTATAAATTGAGTTTGTGTCTTTATATGCCCTGTTTGTGAACACAAGTCCTCACTCACCTGATGAAGGGGCAGCGCTCTGAAAGCTCGTGCTACCAAATAAACCTGTTGGACTTTAACCTGGTGTTGTGAGACTTCTTCATAATTTTAGGTTAGGTGGATTGGCCATGCTAAATTGCCTCTTAGTGGCCAATGATGTGTACGTTACATGGATTAGCCACGCTAAGTTGCCCCATAGTGTCCAAAGATGTGTAGGTTAGGTGGATTGGCCATGCTAAATTGCCCCTTAGTGTCCAAAGATGTGTAGGTTAGATGGATTGGCCATGCTAAATTGCCCTTTAGTGTCCAAAGATGTGTCGGTTAGGTCATAGAGGTTTACAGCATGGAAACAGGCCCTTCGGCCCAACTTGTCCATGCGGCCCCCTTTTTTTTAAACCACTAAGCTAGTCCCAATCGCCCGCATTTGCCCCATATCCCTCTAAACCCATCTTACCCATGGAACTGTCTAAACGTTTTTTAAAAGACAAAATTGTACCCGCCTCTACTGCTACCTCTGGCAGCTTGTTCCAGACACTCTCCGCCCTCTGTGTGAAAAAATTGTACTTTAGTGCAAAAGAAATGAATTAGCCATGCTAAATTGTCCCTTAGTGTCCAAAGATGTGTGGGTTAGGTGGATTGGCCATGCTAAATTGTCCCTTAGTGTCCAAAGATGTGCAGGTTAGGTGGATTGGCCATGCTATATTGTCCCTTAGTGTCCAAAGATGTGTAGGTTAGGTGGATTGGCATTGCTAAATTGCCCCTTAGTGTCCAAAGATGTGTAGGTTAGGTGGATTGGCCATGCTAAATTGTCCCTTAGTGTCCAAAGATGAGCAGATTAGGGGGATTGGCCATGGTAAATGAGTGGGGTTACGTGAATAGGGCATGGGGTGGGCCTGGGTTAAGACGCTCCGTCAGAGAGTTGGTGCAGACTCGATGCGCTGAAACACCCTCTTCAGCACTGGAGCGACTCTGAGAGTCTATGACAGCAGACAGGAGCTGAGATCAAATGATCACTTCTGAGTTGCATTTGGGACACCCCTCGCAGCAGGATTGCCGGTGGCTCATGGTGGAATAACTCTGTGGTGGCGGAAATTCGTGCCACGTTTCTCGCTTGTTAGCCTGCAGATGTCAGCAACTTTCCCATCCTTTGCAGTACTAATGCAGCCTAACTGAGAACTGCGGCACAGAAACTATGTTATCAGAACGGATGGACTGATCTTTGATAAACCCTGCGACAAGCAGATTATTTTTGCAAGGCATAAGGGATACATAGTTCGCTGAAGTGAACCCAGGGCCTAATGACTGTGCAGTGAGCTCTCACAGACTCTGTTAATTGAAGGGGCATTAGACATTACCCCTGGCCCGTTTGCACTTGCCCAGTTCAGGATTGTGCACCAGAAAACCTGGCGCACTTGCAAATCAGACAGTCCAGTCCACACAACCGGTATGCCACAGGGTGTTGGCCACCCTGACACTATAGTTGAGAAAGCCCACCAACGCCTCTACTTTCTCAAGAGACTAAGGAAATTTGGCTACGACTCTCACCAACTTTTACAGATGCACCATAGAAAGCATTCTTTCTGGTTGTATCACAGCTTGGTATGGCTCCTGCTCTGCCCAAGACCGCAAGAAACTGCAAAAGGTTGTGAATGTAGCCCAATCCATCACGCAAACCAGCCTCCCATCCATTGACTCTGTCTACACTTCCCGCTGCCTCGGAGAAGCAGGCAGCATAATCAAGAACCCCACGCACCCCGGACATTCTCTCTTCCACCTTCTTCCGTCAGGAAAAAGATACAAAAATCTGAGGTCACGTACCAACCGACTCAAGAACAGCTTCTTCCCTGCTGCTTCAGACTTTTGAATGGACTTACCTTATACTAAGCTGATCACACAATACTCCAGGTGTGGCCCCACCAATGCCCTGTACAATCGCAGTAAAACATCCCTATCCCTATACTCAAATCCTCTCGCTATGAAGGCCAACATACCATTTGCCTTCTTTACTGCCTGCTGTACCTGCGCGCTTACTTTCAGCGACTGATGCACGAGGACACCAAGGTCTCACTGAGTATCCACCTCTCTCAATTTACACCCATTCAAGCAATAATCTGTCTTCCTATTATTGCTACCAAAGTGGATAACCTCACATTTATCCACATTATACTGCATCTGCCATGCAGATGCCCACACACTCAGCCTGTCCAAATCACACTGAAACATCTCTGCATCCTCCGCACAGCTCACCCTCCCACCCAACTTTGTGTCATCTGCAAATTTGGAGATAATACATTCAGTTCCCTCTTCCAAATCATTAATATATAATGTGAACAGTTGGGGTCCTCGCACAGATCCCTGCGGAACCCCACTAGTCACTGACTGCCAATCAGAAAAATACCCATTTATGCCAACTCTTTGCTTCCTATCTGTTAACCAGCTTTCTATCCATCTCAAGATAATATCCACAATCCCACGCACTTCAGACTACAATGGTGAACCATTCAATCTTCGTCCAATCTTAGTTCTGGACTTCCCCACCATTGGAAACATTCTTTCTGAATCTACCCTGTCTAATCCTGTTAGAATTTTATAAGTTTCTATGAGATCCCCTCTCACTCTTCTAAACTCCAGTGAATGTAATCCTAACCAATTTAGTCTCTCCTCATATGACAGACAAAAAAGGAAATCCAATATTAACTTGAAGTATTTGCTACTTGTGGTTATAATGGAAACTCACTTCAGCCAAAACTGTTGTTACGCACTTTCCATATGTTTTTCTCTATTCTGCATTTGATTTGAATCACGATTACTGCCAAATGAACACATCATTTCGCAAAGGGTGTTTTTAGGTTAAGCATTACCATATGGATCATATGCTATTTTCACCTCATTCATCCTTGCCTTTGGATCGGATGAGTTGCTATATATTATTGAGTCTTTCCATTGGGTTTCTCTGCCATGTTAGCCAGTTAAAGAACAAAACCCCCCAAAAAGTACCACATAGAGGTGGCAATGTGACTGCGTTGCCCAGGAAAGGGGTTTGTGAGGATGAGAGAGGGGGGGGGGGAATCCCTGACAATTAAGACGGAGCCCTCGAGAAAATCTCAAAAAGAGCCCTTGAAGACAAACTTATTTTAACCCAGGAGACAGTACAGCTGTACGCGCTAAGGCCCTAATTCAGAGCGTGATGGGAAAAATGGTCAAACTGGGATGCTAGCTTCAAGACATGCCTCACAGCTTTCAGTTTAACTTTATTTCTTCGTGTCACAAGTAGGCTTTAAGTTCAATTATTATTGTCACGAGTAGGCTTACATTAAACACTGCAATGAAGTTACTGTGAAAATCCCCTAGTCGCCACACTCTTGTTCGGGTACACTGAGGGAGAATTTAGCATGGTCAATGCACCCTAACCAGCATGTCTTTGGAGTGTGGGAGGAAACCGGAGCCCCCGGAGGAAACCCATGCAGACACGGGGAGAACGTGCAGACTCCGCACAGACAGTGACCCAATTGAGCCCAGGTCTCTGGCGTTGTGAGGCAGCAGTGCTAACCATTGTGCCGCCGTGCCGCCCTCGTTGCACTGAGCTTCAGAGACACCTCCTTGGGCTTCAGGGATTACTCCGGTTAACTTCCTCCAAGCAGAATCGCAGCACAGGAGGCCATTCAGCCCATCCTGTGTGTGCCAGCTCTCTGAAGGAGCAATTCACCTGGTGCCACTCCCCGTGTCCCTGCTCATTCTCCCTTTTCTGATGAAGATCCAATTCCCTTTGGAAAGCCACAACTGACCCTGCCTCCACCTCTCTCTCAGGCATCGCATTCCGGATCCTAACTACTCACTGAGTGAAAAAGATTTTCCTCATGCCTCCATTGCTTCCTTTACCAATCACTTTAAATCTGTGGCCTAGGGGAGATGGTGGCGTCATGGTATTATTCAAAGTTTTAAAGTTTATTGATTAGTGTCACAAGTCGGCTTACATTAACACTGCAATGAAGTTACTGTGAAAATCCCCTAGTCGCCACACTCTTGTTTGGGTACACTGAGGGAGAATTTAGCATGGCCAATGCACCTAAGCAGCACATCTTTGGACACTAAGGGACAATTTAGCATGGCCAATCCACCTAACCTGCACATCTTTGGACACTAAGGGACAATTTAGCATGGCCAATCCACCTAACCTGCACATCTTTGGACACTAAGGGACAATTTAGCATGGCCAATCCACCTAACCTGCACATCTTTGGACACTAAGGGGCAATTTACCATGGCCAACCCACCTAACCAGCACATCTTTGGACACTAAGGGGGCAATTTAGCATGGCCAATCCACCTAACCTGCACACCTTTGGACACTAAGGGACAATTTAGCATGGCCAATCCACCTAAGCTGCACATCTGTGGAGTGTGGGAGGAAACCCGGAGGAAACCCACGCAGACACAGGGAGTAAGTGCAGACTCTGCACTCACAGACAGTGATCCAAGCTGGGAATCGAACCCGGATCAGCAGTGCCACCCTCGTAATAAAGTTGAAACTGTGACAGAATTTTGTTCGTGTCTCTGTCTCTTTGTTGAGTTGCTCCTATTGGCTATGGAACAGGGTCAACAACAGTGCCAAACGTTGTAGGAACAAGAGTTTCAAATGGAGGTCTGCAGGAAGTCAGCGACTGCAGTTGTTAAGATCTTGGAGATGGCAGTGCCACGTGAGATAGCGAAGGCAAATGGATTGTCATGGGTGTTTTGCGAGGGTGGCTATATGGAGAATCAGGTTGAGTGAGGACACAGGGCTGAGAAGCCCAAAAGAGAATTGCGACTTTTCAAAGTGGGTTAAAATCACCAGGATCAGGAGTTACTCAACACTGGGGCTCGCGGAGGAGAAGCGGCCATTTTGCACTTAGCAAAAAGCTCCCACACAGCAATGCAAAGTGTAACCAGTCCGTCTGTTTGGGGCAATGGCGGCTGAGGAAGGAACAGAAGGGTCTGCTCTTATCCAAATAGTGTGACAACACTGTGCCTTTAAGAAATGCATTTTAGTCACATTTCTGGTGCAGGATCTGTTCTGTGCACTCGGAAAAGCAGCCAGCATAATCAAAGACCCCACACACCCCGGACATTCTCTCTTCAACCTTCTTCCGTCGGGAAAAAGATACAAAAGTCTGAGGTCACGTCCCAACCGACTCAAAAACAGCTTCTTCCCTGCTGACTTTTGAATGGACCTACCATATATTAAGTTGATCTTTCTCTACACCCTAGCTATGACTGTAACACTATATTCTGCACCCTCTCCTTCCTTCTCTATGAACGGTATGCTTTGTCTGTATAGCGCGCAAGAAACAATACTTTTCACTGTATGATAATACATGTGACAATAATAAATCAAATTCAAATCAAATTATCTTACCAAGTTTGTCAATACAGAGTTAAAGATTGTATTAAAGACCAAACGAAATGGAGGACAAAGCAAACGCGGTGGGTGGGATTTTACTCCCTCGCTCATCCCGAAACCGGAAAATCCCACCCGAGGTCAACAGACCTTTCCATGGTCGGCCCCTCGCCCGCTCCGATTCCCGTAGCAAGCGAGACGGCAAAATTCCAGCCAATGGGTGGGATTTTCTCTGCCCCCCCTGCACGAGACTTGCAGCGGGGGTTCACCGTCGGCAGGACTGGAAGATCCCGCTGGGTGGGAAGGGCCGGAAAATTCCAACCATTAGCACACTTGTTACAAATATCCCACCGAATGATTTTCAGCCCCCATTCTTTGTCCAGGCCCTTTCCCCAACCCCCTCTCCCTCCACATCCCCCCGTTGCATCATGGGTACGTACCTGTGTCGGCCGTGTTGGGGTTGAAGACAGTGTTGGTGTACGTGACAAACTGGAGTTGGCGGTTCAGGTTGTCCGCGTGAGAGCTCGAGAGAGACAGATGCATCTCCCCTTCACCTTTGACCTTGACCCCATCGACCTCTGCTGCCACGTCAAAGGTTCCCAAATTTGCTGTCAGGTTCACCTGTGAATGGAAAAGGCTTGATTCATTAAAAAACTGCCCTTCCTCGCACACCTGGGGACCGGGAATCTCTCAACTGGTCCGTCTCTGAAGAACATTTTACTGATTGTTTCGGTGATTTATCTGAAGGAATACGTTCTGCAAAAAATTCTTATTAAATTCTTGATTTCTCGAGGAATTAAGGGCTATGGGGAGAGAGCGGGTAAATGGAGTTGAAATCAACCATGATTGAATGGTGGAGTGGACTCGATGGGCCGAATGGCCTTACTTCCGCTCCTATGTCTTATGGTCTTATGGTCTTATTAAAAACGGAAGAAAGTAGTCAACGTATTCAGCTTGCACTGAGGAGGATTCCGTTCATAAGTTAGCAAGGAACAATCGCTGACATGTGATCCGTGAATGGTGCTAAAGTGGCTCAGGCTGAAGAGGAAACAGGCCTGGTTATCTGGGTAGACGCAACACAGCCAACCAATAGATCACATAACAAAGCACAGGAACAGGCCCTTCAGCCCTCCAAGCCCGTGTCAATCATGATGCCCGAACTAAACTAAAAAAAACCTTCTGCTCTTACTCGGACCGTATCCCTCTATTCCTTCCCTGTCGCTCCCCCGACTCACCACCCCCCCACTCCGCCACCCCCGGCACGCCACCCCCCGCGCGCCCCCGGCACGCCACCCCCCGCGCCCCCCGTCTCTCGCTCCCTCTCTCACCGTCTCTCGCTCCCTCTCTCCCCGTCTCTCGCTCCCTCTCTCCCCGTCTCTCGCTCCCTCTCTCCCCGTCTCTCGCTCCCTCTCATTCCCCGTCTCTCGCTCCCTCTCATTCCCCGTCTCTCGCTCCGTCTCTCTCCCCGTCTCTCGCTCCGTCTCTCTCCCCGTCTCTCGCTCACTCTCTCCCCGTCTCTCGCTCACTCTCTCCCCGTCTCTCGCTCACTCTCTCCCCGTCTCTCGCTCACTCTCTCCCCGTCTCTCGCTCACTCTCTCCCCGTCTCTCGCTCACTCTCTCCCCGTCTCTCGCTCACTCTCTCCCCGTCTCTCGCTCACTCTCTCCCCGTCTCTCGCTCACTCTCTCCCCGTCTCTCGCTCACTCTCTCCCCGTCTCTCGCTCACTCTCTCCCCGTCTCTCGCTCACTCTCTCCCCGTCTCTCGCTCACTCTCTCCCCGTCTCTCGCTCACTCTCTCCCCGTCTCTCGCTCACTCTCTCCCCGTCTCTCGCTCCCTCTCGCCCCGTCTCTCGCTCCCTCTCTCGCTCCCTCTCGCCCCGTCTCTCGCTCCCTCTCGCCCCGTCTCTCGCTCCCTCGCTCACTCTCTCCCCGTCTCTCGCTCACTCTCTCCCCGTCTCTCGCTCCCTCTCTCGCTCCCTCTCATTCCCCGTCTCTCGCTCCGTCTCTCTCCCCGTCTCTCGCTCCGTCTCTCTCCCCGTCTCTCGCTCACTCTCTCCCCGTCTCTCGCTCACTCTCTCCCCGTCTCTCGCTCCCTCTCTCCCCGTCTCTCGCTCCCTCTCGCCCCGTCTCTCGCTCCCTCTCGCCCCGTCTCTCGCTCCCTCTCGCCCCGTCTCTCGCTCCCTCTCGCCCCGTCTCTCGCTCCCTCTCGCCCCGTCTCTCGCTCCCTCTCGCCCCGTCTCTCGCTCCCTCTCGCCCCGTCTCTCGCTCCCTCTCGCCCCGTCTCTCGCTCCCTCCCTCCCCGTCTCTCGCTCCCTCTCTCCCCTCTCTCGCTCCCTCTCTCCCCGTCTCTCGCTCCCTCTCTCCCCGTCTCTCGCTCCCTCCCTCCCCGTCTCTCGCTCCCTCCCTCCCCGTCTCTCGCTCCCTCCCTCCCCGTCTCTCGTTCCCTCTCTCCCCGTCTCTCGCTCCCTCTCTCCCCGTCTCTCGCTCCCTCTCTCCCCGTCTCTCGCTCCCTCTCTCCCCGTCTCTCGCTCCCTCTCTCCCCGTCTCTCGCTCCCTCTCTCCCCGTCTCTCGCTCCCTCTCTCCCCGTCTCTCGCTCCCTCTCTCCCCGTCTCTCGCTCCCTCTCTCCCCGTCTCTCGCTCCCTCTCTCCCCGTCTCTCGCTCCCTCTCTCCCCGTCTCTCGCTCCCTCTCTCCCCGTCTCTCGCTCCCTCTCTCCCCGTCTCGCTCTCTCTGGATAACAGTCCCGAGCTGAGGTTAAAAATGTTAAAGCCAAGGAAAAGCGATGGTAATGGAGTTAACAGAACCCTGTTGGATGATCAAAAGCATTGGACTGACAAATCAATTCCTTCTCGTGACCAATATCTGCCCTTTTGATCTGCCTCATGTCGAAGTCATTCAAGCTGGAGTGACCGTAAAAGTCTTACCTCAAAAAGATGCTGAGATTTAGCTTGAAGCATCAAACCTATTGAAAAAACACAGACAGAATCGAATCAAACAGGACCCTGAGCTTGGCTCAGTCATTACCACTCCAGCAATTGGCACTACGTCATCTGAAGAATAGCCACTGAGGCGAATTAGGTTGTCAGTGCCATCATATCCGAGCAAGGTGGCCAATCCACCTAACCTGCACATCTTTGGACACTAAGGGACAATTTAGCATGGCCAATCCACCTAACCTACACATCTTTGGACACTAAGGGGCAATTTAGCATGGCCAATCCACCTAACCTGCACATCTTTGGACACTAAGGGGCAATTTAGCATGGCCAATCCACCTAACCTGCACATCTTTGGACACTAAGGGAAAAATTAGCATGGCCAATCCACCAAACCTGCACATCTTTGGACGAAGGGACAATTTAGCATGGCCAATCCCCCCAACCTGCAGATCTTTGGACACTAAGGGACAATTTAGCATGGCTAATCCACCTAACCTGCACATCTTTAGACACTAAAGGGCAATTTAACATGGCCAATCCCCCTAACCTGCACATCTTTAGGCACTAAGGGGCAACTTAGCATGGCCAATTCACCCTAACCTACACATCTTTGGACTAAGGCACAATTTAGCATGGCCAATTCACCTAACCTGCACATCTTTAGACACTAAAGGGCAATTTAGCATGGCCAATCCCCCTAACCTGCACATCTTTAGACACTAAAGGGCAATTTAGCATGGCCAATCCCCCTAACCTGCACATCTTTAGACACTAAAGGGCAATTTAGCATGGCCAATCCCCCTAACCTGCACATCTTTAGACACTAAAGGGCAATTTACCATGGCCAATCCACCTAACCTGCACATCTTTGGACACTTAGGGGCAATTTAGCATGGCCAATCCCCCTAACCTGCAGATCTTTGGACACTAAGGGACAATTTAGCATGGCCAATCCACCTAATCTGCACATCCTGAGCTTGTGCTGCAATAAAATACATGCGTCACGTTGATGGTGAAGCGCAGCCATTCCCAATCGAGGAAGGATTAAGGTATCATCGTCAGGCTAGATAAACCAGTTCATTCGGGGTGGAAGTGGGAGAGTTGCGACTTCACTTTGCTGAATCGGAAACAAAGCTACTTTGCAATACAGGCTGGCTCAAGACTCACTCTTTTGCAATGCACAATTTGTAAGTTCACAATCTCCCCCAGCTGAACTTTTGTTGAATATTTTAAAAACCCACAAGCTTTGTGAATAGGAACACTGCAAACAGGCCAAACCCGAAAGGGTTTAATCTTCAAACCGTGTTGATACTGAAACCAAGTCACTAAGGCATTCTCATCTCAAAAGGCAAGGCAGTGGCCATTAGAGAAGTCAGGTAAAGAAATTGCGAGACCATTAGAGTTGGTGGCCACAGACAATGTCCATCCATTATACATCAAACATCAACAACTGCGCAGGAGGAATGGACATACATATCAAGTTGGGCGCCACTTGAGTGGAATCCACTGTTTCGGCCGTGGAAATGATGCCAGAACGAGGCAGGAACCTGGCTTTTTTTAAAGTAATTCGAGGGACATGGGTGTCGCGGGCTGGGCCAGCATTTATCGCCCATCCCTTCGGACTCAGTGGTGAACTAGGCCACTTCAGAGGGTAGTTGAGGTGGCTCTGGAGTCACATGTAGGCCAGCCTGGGTAAGAACGGCAGATTTCCTTCCCTAAAGGACATTAGTGAACCAGATGGGTTTTTCCGACAATGGGTCATCAGTAGATTCTTAATTCCAGATATTTTTTACTGAATTCAAATTTCACCATCTGCCGTGGTGGGATTCGAACCCGGGTCCCCAGAACATTAGCTTCTGGATTAATAGTCTAGTGATAATACCACTAGGCCATCGCCTCCCCGAAAGGAGATTAAAAGGTGCTGAGCACCGACCATCAAATAGGATGTCTCCTTGAAAAACGCTTTGATATTTTTAATCAGGTTTTGTAATAAAACGATTGAGTCTGCAGCCACGAAGGAAGGTCAGGAACTGGCACCCTGACTCATGGAGATACAGCTCCAACAAAGTCTGTGGGGAGTTGTCAGTGTCAGCCAGGTTCAAGGGATATTGGGGCTGAGGTTTAAAGATAGTTTAAAGATCGCAACTAAATCCTGAGGGGGTTTAGAAAAGTTTATTTAGTGTCACAAGTAGGCTTACGTTAACACTGCAATGAAGTTACTGTGAAAATCCCCGAGCCGCCACACTCCGGCGCCTGTTCGGGTACACTGAGGGAGAATTTAGTGAAGGAGGAAATTTTCCAGAAAACCATATTTGTATCATCAAATATATTTTTATTGGACTAATTGGCACCACTCATAACGGGCCAACAATGCAGAGGGGCACCCCCGGATGGATATTCGATCGGGTCTCCCCCTGCACAGCTGAGAGACTCACGAATTTCAGAAACTACGGAAGATCCCTAATCTGCCTAGCAACAGCGCATAGCTGCATTTTAAACTGGCCAAGGAAGATCAAGATCCCTATGAAACGAGACAGAGAGTGGGTTATCAAAACCAAGCTATCACTGAAATATTACAAATTCGGCCAAGGCAGACATAAAAATCTGATAAACCAAGATATAAGAATAAAAGGTTAGAATGAAGTACTCCAGACATCCAACAAGACAGGATAACATTAACACTCAATCTCACAAGCAGGAAACACAGACACGGGACAATAGGATCAAATTCAAATAAGGGGACACATAGAGATGATAATGGGAAACGCATTTAGACACCGGGGCAGGACCAAGTAATCCCATTAACACGAACACACACCATACAAATGCAAATTGACAAGCCTCCCAGAGAACTTCCTGACCTGACAGACCACTTTATACATATTGTAAAAAGATGCATAATCAAATGTTCCCGCTCAAATTTGGAGCCCTATAAAGATCCAGGGCTGATGTAATCCAATTGAGATCAACGTGGCCAAGCCACTGTTTCTGAGCTGGCTACGGGGGTCTCCCTAGGATCCTAGTAAATTGTACAATAAAGACACGCTTTGAACCTTGATTTGCGACTCGGCTTCTATTCTGTGCTGGTAAGGGATTTTTCCCTACAACAAAATGGCGTAGTCACGGCAGGATTTGATATCTGACTTCTGACTGATGGCCACAGTTTGAAAGTCGGGATCAAATTTAAACGAATCTGATACAAATCCAGAGCAGTCAAAGGCGAGTGCAGGTCTCCGTTCAAAGTGAGGTACCTTTAAGGGTTAGGGTTTGTCTGTTTTAAGTATTGTTGTCTTGTAGAACTGTATAATCTTGCCTAAGTTTTTAAATTGAAACAGAAGTCCGCACTAAAGAGGTACAGGTCAGAACGACCGCGTGGAAGAAGGTAAGTAACTTTTAACTTTAATAGGAGTAAAGGACCAGAGGTAAAGATAACAGGTTTTGGGCTATTTGATAACAGGAATTAAGACTAATATAAAGATAAGTACCGCATGCAGAACTAATTGGTGTAACTAACCCAGGATTGTAAATGAAACCGCTGTCTGTGCCAAGGCAATAGGACAAGGGAGTGCTTGACTCAAGGTGCCCTACCCTAAACTGGACGTTAAGAGGAGAAATCTCCCACGCTAAGGTTGGGTTTTGAAGCGGGCGCTAAGAGGCACAGGCACTCAGGGTGCAAGGCACGGACAGTGTAAATCGGGTAACAACACTGACTCTGAAGGGACGAACAACCTCAGAGTCGATACAGTTACTAACTATAACAGGGGCTTTGATAACAGAGTACAGGTGTGTAAGTGTTGAGGAAAAGTGGACCCGATCCATCCTGACCAAGAGACACGACGACGGAGGATCCATTAGGGACCCGGGCGGAGTTTGATAACCTTGTTCGTCTGTAGGGAACACCACAGCCCATAGCAGGATACCCGGTTTTGGGGGGTAACGGATCAACCCTGCTAGTGGGGGTGGTGGCCGAGCGGGAGGCGTTGTACTTAGAGGGGCTGGGAACAGGGGCGGACAAACCCACTAAACAACCAGCACACATCCCAATAAGACAACACAAAATAGTCCAAGCGTGAGGTGTCAGGAATAGTTGGGGGAGCCCAGGGGAAAGAGACCCACTGGAACCTCACTACGAGGCTCTACAGCAATACAGACGGTGCTGGGGCAGTATCAGTGACAGGAGTGGAGGCACTTTTACTGTAGCAGCCAGCATACGGGGGTTGCAGGACTGCTAGACAGAAAAATGGCAGACCACGTTGTTAAGGGAGAAACTGCAGTAGCTCTCATTTTAAAGTATCTGTTAGCCAGAGAAGCGATTGTTGCAAAGATGAAACGGAACGGGTGGAACGCATCACAAACTTTAGAAGATCAAAGAAAGTGGGTAGACGGAGTTAAACGGGACAAAACAAAGGTAATGGGAGTAATATTAGTGACCCAGTTAGCTGGACTAATTGAGGAAGTAAATGCCTCCATGGAGGAGAGACACAAAGAGACAGAACAAATTAAAGTATTACAGGAGAGAGTGAGGGAGTTAGAATACAGAAACAACACTGCGGAGATAACGCAGAGATCAGAGGAAACGGACCCTCGGCGCCCATACGAGTCAGTGCAGAAACATACAGCCACTCCAGCATCAAAAGAAAACATAGACAATTATAATCTAGCGCCAGTCACGAGAGGAGGGACGTTAGCACAACCAAAGGCAACCTATAAGCCTTTTACGCCAGGGGAAAGGCAGCAGATGGATAGGAGAGATCTTAGTTTTTGTATTTCAGTGTGTTTGTGAGATCTGGTAGCTTGTCGAATGTAGGTGGTTGTTGTTGTAATTAGATTGAGAGCAGGGAGCTCTTTGTTCCTGTGGAATGTTTGCTACAGGCAGTGGGTGCAGTACATTGCACCTTGGTTTAGCCTCAGGGGGGCTGGGAGAGTGTTAAAACTGTAAAGATTCAAGTGATAGGATTTCTTGAATTTACTTCTGCTTTGAGTCAATTACAGTTTGGAAGAAAGAAGAATAAAAGCGATTGTCTTAATCAATGTTCAGTATTCTCTTTGAATGTTTTACACTCATCCCAGTCTGAAATGATAAGTTTGAATGAAAAAGGATGTACTGTGGAATGACTTTTGGAAGCTTCCATGTGTGTGTCTGTGTGTGTTTAAACAAAGTGGTTGCGTGGATGCTTTGTTGTTGTTTGTTTTAATGTTAAGAAAGGATTTAAACCTTGGAAGGAAGCATGTGCTCTTTCCTTTGTCTTGAAGTAGAAATTATAAGAGTTAGTTGAGGAGTTAAGAGAAGAAAATAAGTTATTTTGTGGAAAGGTAGAAAAGCAGGAACAAAAGACTGAGGTCTATGAATCAGTTTAAAGTGTATCAAGTCAGTGAAATACAGTATTAATCGCAGAATATCGCGATTTGCGAACGTCAGATAGTTTAGTATTCTGAACTAGTTAAAATTATGTACTGCCGTCGGAATTTCATGAGCCATCAAGGTTCAAGGTTTGCCAAATATAAAAGCACTGCAAAGCTTAAAACCTAGCCAGTTAAGAAACCAAAATGTTCCTAATCAAATAACTGGTATGTATTGTACCTGCTTTGATTTTGATTCGGCGCCTGTTACTTTTCCTAGAGTGCGGGGGTTTCGATCTGGAGCTCAGTTTAAAAAAAGAAACGGCTTAAATTAAAAGGGTTTGGATATCACGGGTACGATGTGTAAAGTGGTATGATACAACTGCCGCTTGATTATTTTTATTATACAGTATAGCACTGCCATATAGACACAAGAATAACATCAAATCCTGAAAAGCCTTAACCAACTTTGTATGATATATTCATATACTATATTGAATATTGATAAAGACATAATTATTTTGTGAAGTACTGTGGTGCGGCACTTGCACGCAAACAAATGATCAAATTAGAGATAGTGTAAGAGTACATCATATAAAGATCGGAGCTGTATGGCATGTGATTTTAATGGGGAAAGCGATGTCTTTTGATAAGATTACAGACAAATGAATGGATGTCCAATTGCAGCCAAAAAAGGCCAGTACAAAGTGTTATTTAATTCACACTAAGCTTGCTATGGATGGGGGATGCCAATTCAAGTTGATTCGGACCAGGGAACACATTTCACAGGAAAGGTTCTGAAAAACATTTGCCAACTATTAGGAATAAAACAAAAATTTCACATCCCCTATCACCCACAAAGTTCCGGGATGGTGGAGAGGATGAATCGGACTCTAAAAATAACAATGGCAAAAGCAATGCAATCCTCAGGTAGAAATTGGACAGAAGTCCTACCTGCAGTTCTGATGAGGCTTAGGGCGACCACAAATCGAACTACCGGCTTGACTCCATACGAGCTGATGACCGGGCGAGCAATGCACTTACCCGAAAACATTATTACAGGCTGGACAGATGTGGGTCCGATAAAAGATAGGATCCGACAATACATCCGAGACCTTAGCACCCAATTGAAGGGGATGCGCCGGTCCGTAATTTCTAATCAGGCACAGGTCGACGCAGAGGGGGACTCAGAAATATTACCAGAAGTCCCAAAAGCCGGGAGCCGGGTATTAACAAAAGTGCTTCCTGCAAAACCAGGATTTGCCCCAAGATGGCACGGACCTTACGAGGTCATTATTAGCGGAGATACCTGTGCCTGTATAGATATAAGGGGACAAGGGGTCTGGAAACACTGGACCCAATTGAAACTATATGAGGACAAATGAACTAAAAAATACCGTTTTGCTCATTCAACTTCCACAGGAACCAGGACCAGATCTACTATCAAGACGTCGGAACCAACTACTTTTAATTTAATTGCCTGTTTATTTTCTGTATATACTGTAATTGTAAAATACTGTTGAAAAAAAAAAAGAGCGATATGGGAACAGGGACATATCTGATAATAACCCTGACCATTGTAAATACACTCCAACATATGGGGGTTAGGGGAGCAGAACCACCAATCATGGAAGGAAACCTATTCCTGAAAACACACATCCAGATCTATGGGAATAGGACCGCTTGTTACCCCTCAGCGCGATCAGTAAACTCCCTATTCATCGCAACACCAGGGTGGCTCCCACAAGAGTTATTCACTATTGACACATCGGGGGCACCCTGCAAAGAACATATTGGGTACTTTAAGCAAGGGATACAAGGAAGGTGTGTAGAGCTCACTGAGCCGGGAATTCTAAGGGGGACGGGACCCCAACCGGAGGAGACACATGGGAACTACCCACAATGTTTTAAGGGAGAGGGATGGGGGTGCGTGCATGCCTTTGTCCCTAAAAATGATTCATGCGCTGAGGCACATTGTGCTCTCCAGGAGTGCCGGGTCCGGGAAGGACACTTCACTTGTGACTGCAAGCAACAAAAATGCATTGCAGTCACCGCGGGTAGGCAGCTTATGTGTGGCAAGTGCAACAGCACCCACGTAAGCTCAGCCTCAGGGACATATCCATTTGATTCTCACCAAGAGGTACAATCAAGTGGACAGTCCAGGGGGAGGGAAGGTTCCACAAGATGGGGCCATGCGGTCAAACGACCCCGGGGTAATGCATGTTATCGGGTTAAAGACGGGTACGTGTTTTTATTTAAAAATGTATATATGACGGCCACAGACAGGCCTCCAAGGTTCTTTTCCGTAGGGACAATCAGACCTCTCACGGTTCCATGCCCAAGTGAAGGGCATGTCCAGAAACGCATAGTGACCAGGGCCATCAGCGCAGAATTTTGCTCCGACTGGCAGGCCCCTGTCACACTAGGGTCTTCTTTAGGATATGGATTTCTGGGGACACTATCCCTGGGAGGCGCCGCAGGGGTGATCAGTGCCAGTAATAGGAACTTCTTCATATGTGGACTGACCATTTTAGGAAACAACACCCTACAAGCATTAGGCGCAATTGACCAAGAACTCGCAGAACTCAGACTATACACACAACAAACGAGATATGCGGTGGACTATCAGCTAGCCAGACAAGGGGGGGTATGCACCATCATCAAGGAAAAATGCATCACATACGTACACGACAAGACACTAAACATAACAGCAGCCATGTCCGGGATACAAAAGCAATTGGATAACTTTAAACAGGGGTTAACAGGGACTGATGGGTGGTTAGGATGGCTGTTTAACACAGTTTGGGGAGCATATATTATGAAGGGATTAATCCTAGTAGTAGCCATCCTGTTCACACTCTGCCTTGGCCTAACCTGTATTAAAGTGATATGTGCAAATATTACATCAAGAATGCTACCCACTGCCAGTATCCAGATGCAAGAACTTAACAACGACCCAGAAGAGGAGGAACAACGGCAAGGACAACAGCTGTACAAATCACTGTTCCTCTGAAGGTCGTCCATGGGGGGTCAGCCATGAATGGCACCCCCTGGACGAGAGGAGGGACTGAAGGAGGAAATTTTCCAGAAAACCATATTTGTATCATCAAATATATTTTTATTGGACTAATTGGCACCACTCATAACGGGCCAACAATGCAGAGGGGCACCCCCGGATGGATATTCGATCGGGTCTCCCCCTGCACAGCTGAGAGACTCACGAATTTCAGAAACTACGGAAGATCCCTAATCTGCCTAGCAACAGCGCATAGCTGCATTTTAAACTGGCCAAGGAAGATCAAGATCCCTATGAAACGAGACAGAGAGTGGGTTATCAAAACCAAGCTATCACTGAAATATTACCAATTCGGCCAAGGCAGACATAAAAATCTGATAAACCAAGATATAAGAATAAAAGGTTAGAATGAAGTACTCCAGACATCCAACAAGACAGGATAACATTAACACTCAATCTCACAAGCAGGAAACACAGACACGGGACAATAGGATCAAATTCAAATAAGGGGACACATAGAGATGATAATGGGAAACGCATTTAGACACCGGGGCAGGACCAAGTAATCCCATTAACACGAACACACACCATACAAATGCAAATTGACAAGCCTCCCAGAGAACTTCCTGACCTGACAGACCACTTTATACATATTGTAAAAAGATGCATAATCAAATGTTCCCGCTCAAATTTGGAGCCCTATAAAGATCCAGGGCTGATGTAATCCAATTGAGATCAACGTGGCCAAGCCACTGTTTCTGAGCTGGCTACGGGGGTCTCCCTAGGATCCTAGTAAATTGTACAATAAAGACACGCTTTGAACCTTGATTTGCGACTCGGCTTCTATTCTGTGCTGGTAAGGGATTTTTCCCTACAACATTAGCATGGCCAATCCACCTAACCTGCACATCTTTGGACACTAAGGGACAATTTAGCATGGCCAATCCACCTAACCTGCACATCTTTGGACACTAAGGGACAATTTAGCATGGCCAATCCACCTAACCTACACGTCTTTGGGCACTAAGGGACAATATAGCATGGCCAATCCACCTAACCTGCACATCTTTGGACATTGAGGGGCAATTTAGCGTGGCCAATCCACCTAACCTACACATCTTTGGACACTAAGGGACAATTTAGCATGGCCAATCCACCTAACCTACACATCTTTGGGCACTAAGGGACAATTTAGCATGGCCAATCCACCTAACCTGCACATCTTTGGACACTAAGGGACAATTTAGCATGGCCAATCCACCTAACCTACACATCTTTGGACACTAAGGGACAATTTAGCATGGCCAATCCACCTAACCTACACATCTTTGGGCACTAAGGGACAATTTAGCATGGCCAATCCACCTAACCTGCACATCTTTGGACATTAAGGGGCAATTTAGCATGGCCAATCCACCTAACCTACACATCTTTGGACACTAAGGGACAATTTAGCATGGCCAATCCACCTAACCTACACATCTTTGGACACTAAGGGACAATTTAGCATGGCCAATCCACCTAACCTGCACATCTTTGGACCCCAAGGGCCCGATTTTACCATCGCGTTGCACCCGTTTTCAGGCGTGAAAACTTGGTAAAGTTGGGCGTGAGGCAAGCAGCGTGATCCGCGCCCGCCTCCGTGTGGGTTCCCCCTTTACCAAGGCCCGAAAATGGCTGCGATTGGTACGCTCCTGAAACAGGCGCGGCCATTTAAATGCGTTTGCATGAATTTAAATTGACTTAATGGGCTGCACGCCCCACCTTACCGGCACTTCCCCCTTTACCCCCCCATTCACCCATCCAGAATCGGTGTGAAACAGACATGGTCCACAAAGGTCCGATTCGGGCGCTCCAGTTAGTGAGGAGGTAAGTGCCGAGCGTCCGACGGCTCTCTGCCTGAGATCAGTGATGGGGAAAGGGGGGGCGTTCGCTGCCACTCTGCCTGAGATCAGTGGGGACGGAGGGGGGCAGGGGGCCGCGATCGGTCTGGGTGGCGAAGGGGGTGAACATAAGAACATAAGAAATAGGAGCAGGAGTAGGCCATCTCGCCCCTCGAGCCTGCCCCGCCATTCAATAAGATCATGGCTGATCTGAAGTGGATCAGTTCCACTTACCCATCTGATCCCTATAACCCCTAATTCCCTTACCGATCAGGAATCCATCTATCCGTGATTTAAACATATTCAACGAGGTAGCCTCCACCACTTCAGTGGGCAGAGAATTCCAGAGATTCACCACCCTCTGAGAGAAGAAGTTCCTCCTCAACTCTGTCCTAAACTGACCCCCCTTTATTTTGAGGCTGTGCCCTCTCGTTCTAGCTTCCTTTCTAAGTGGAAAGAATCTCTCCACCTCTACCCTATCCAGCCCCTTCATTATCTTATAGGTCTCTATAAGATCCCCCCTCAGCCTTCTAAATTCCAACGAGTACAAACCCAATCTGCTCAGTCTCTCCTCATAATCAACACCCCTCACCTCTGGTATCAACCTGGTGAACCTTCTCTGCACTCCCTCCAAGGCCAATATATCCTTTCGCAAATAAGGGGACCAATACTGCAAACAGTATTCCAGCTGCGGCCTCACCAATGCCCTGAACAGATGCAGCAAGACATCTCTGCTTTTATATTCTATCCCCCTTGCGATATAGGCCAACATCCCATTTGCCTTCTTGATCACCTGTTGCACCTGCAGACTGGGTTTTTGCGTCTTATGCACAAGGACCCCCAGGTCCCTTTGCACAGTAGCATGTTGTAATTTTTTTCCATTTAGATAATAATCCAATTTGCTATTATTTCCTCCAAAGTGAATAACCTCACATTTGTCAACGTTATACTCCATCTGCCAGATCCTCGCCCACTCACTCAGCCTGTCCAAATCTCTCTGCAGACCTTCTACGCCCTCCACACGATTCACTTTTCCACTTATCTTTGTGTCGTCTGCAAACTTTGTTACCCTACACTCAGTCCCCTCCTCCAGATCGTCTTTATAAATGGTAAACAGTTGAGGCCCCAGTACCGATCCCTGCGGCACGCCACTAGTTACCATCCGCCAACCAGAAAAGCACCCATTTATTCCGACTCTCTGCTTCCTGTCGGATAGCCAATCCCCAATCCACACTAACACCCTACCCCCAACTCCGTGTGACCCAATCTTCTTCAGCAACCTTTTGTGAGGCACCTTATCAAACGCCTTTTGGAAATCCAAAAACACCACATCCACCGGTTCCCCTCCGTCAACCGCACTAGTCACATCTTCATAAAAATCCAACAAGTTCATCAAGCACGACTTTCCCCTCATGAATCCATGCTGCGTCTGCTTAATCGAATCATTCTTATCCAGATGGCCTGCTATTTCTTCTTTAATGATGGATTCCAGCATTTTCCCAACTACAGACGTTAAGCTAACCGGCCTGTAGTTACCCGCCTTTTGTCTATTTCCTTTTTTAAACAGCGGTGTAACATTAGCCGTTTTCCAATCCGCCGGCACTACCCCAAAATCCAACGAATTTTGATAAATAACCACTAACGCATCCGCTATTACCTCTGACATTTCTTTCTGTACCCTGGGATGCATTCCATCCGGGCCCGGGGACTTGTCCACCTTCAGTCCCGTTAGTCTACCCAGCACTGCCTCCCTGGTAACATTAATTGTATCGAGTACCTCTCCTACCAACCCTCTATCGTTAATATTCGGTAAACTATTTGTGTCTTCCACCGTGAAGACCGACACAAAAAACTTATTTAAAGTTTCAGCCATTTCCTCATTTCCCACTATTAAATCCCCCCTCTCGTCCTCCAAGGGTCCAACATTCACTCTTGCCACTCTATTCCTTTTTATATCTTTGTAAAAGCTTTTACTCTCATTTTTTATATTTGGAGCTCGCCTAGCTTCATAACCTATCTTTCCTTTCTTTATCGCTTTCTTAGTCGTTCTTTGTTGTTTCTTAAAGTTTTCCCAATCTTCCGATTCTCCACTATTTTTGGCCACTCTGTACGCATCGGTCTTTAATTTAATACTCTCCTTAATTTCCTTCGTTATCCACGGCTGGTTATCCCTTTTCTTACATCCCTTCTTTATCACCGGAATATATTGTTGCTGAGTACTGAAAAGGATCTCCTTAAAAATCCACCACTGTTCCTCAGCTGTCCTACCTACCAGTCTGCTCTCCCAGTCCACCTTCGCCAATTCAGCCCTCATCCTATCGTACTTCCCCCTGTTCAAACAGAGGACAGTGGTATGGGACCCTACTTTCTCCTCTTCCATTTGTATCAGAAATTCGACCATGTTGTGATCACTTGACCCAAGAGGGACCTTCACAAGAACATCCTTAATTCTACCTACCTCGTTACACATTACCAGATCTAAGATAACTCGTTCCCTCGTCGGTTCTGTAACATACTGTTCAAGGTAACTATCCCGACAGCATTCTAAGAATTCTTCCTCCATCCCACCCCTTCCAACTTGAGTCGGTGGGGGGGATAAGGGGGTCAGTAATGTTGTGGGGTGGGGCACTGTCTGTGGGAGCCAGGGGGAGGCATTATCCGGCCCGGGAGGGATGTGGCAGGGGAGCAGTGTTCTATCATTTATTTTCTGCACATGTGCAGTTGGAGGCTCCGATCGGAGCTGCTGGATTGTGGGTGCGTTAAGCCCCGCCCACAGGATTGTGCAGCGCGATTCGGAATCGCTGATATTGTTTCAGGCAGAGTGTGTATGGGGGCGCCTAAGAACGGGTCTAAAAGTCGGATCTGAAACACTCCCAGATTCAAGTCCGCCCAGCACTTAGAATCAAAATGGTAAAATAAGGCCCTAAGTGACAATGTACTATGGCCAATCCACCTGACCCGCACATCTTTGGGCACAAAGGAGCAATTTACCATGGCCAATCCACCTAACCCACACATCTTTGGTCACTCGGGGGCAATTTAGCATGGCCAATCCACCGAACCTGCACATCTTTGGACACTAAGGGGCAATTTAGCATAGCCAAACCGCCTAACCTGCAGATTTTGGACACTAAGGGGCAATTTAGCATAGCCAAACCGCCTAACCTGCAGATTTTGGACACTAAGGGGCAATTTAGCATGGCCAATCCACCTAACCTGCACATCTTTGGACACTAAGGAGCAATTTAGCATGGCCAATGCACCCTAACCAGCACGTCTTTTGGACTGTGGGAGGAACCTGGAGCACCCGGAGGAAACCCACGCAGACACGGGGAGAACGTGCAGACTCCACACAGACAGTGACCAAAGCCAGGAATCGAACCTGGGTCCCTGGTGCTGTGAGGCAGCAGTGCTAACCACTGTGCCGCCGTGAGTTGAGGTTTGGAGAAATGTGTTTTTTCGTGGCGTTTTTAATTAATAATTCATTGTTTCAAGTCTTGTGTGGTGCCATTACATTCATTTCAAATTCTTGCATTCAGGATTAATAGTCTTTTTGTCCTGTTAATAAAAATGTTTGCGGTTGAGATCAGAAGCCTGTGCCTGTGTAAGATTCTCCTTTATAACTTGACAGTAAATGGGAATGTGATCATCAGAATTAACAGTGACTGCACACTCCATAATAACAAAATACTTCAGCGTTTTGCGGTGTTCCGCAGTCACAAGAGGCATGACACACATACAAGACTTTCCTCCTTATTTTTCTGACCTGGTATTAAGATGGTCTTCATAGGCCGCACTTTGACACCTTGGGTTGGGTACTCCAAGGGGGAGTTTGCTTTGGCAATCAGCAAGGTGTCTGCAGATGTCCTGGTCCTGGGGGCGAACAGAGAAAGGATGAAAGCAAGACAAGAAAAACGCTGCAAGTACCAAGCAGCTTCTGCTTAAAGCTGTAGCGAGAGTTGACCCTTCAAGACCAGGGCTGATCGGTTAAACTGAGGCACGGCGGCCCAGTGGTTAGCACTGCTGCCTCACAGCGCCAGGGAACCGGGATCGATTCCCGGCCTCGGGTCACTGTCTGTGTGGAGTCTTCACATTCTCCCCCCGTGTCTGCATGGGTTTCCTCCGGGTGCTCCAGTTTCCTCCCACACTCCAAAAGATGTGCAGGTTAGGTGGATTGGCTATGCTAAATTGCCCCTTAGTGTCCAAAGATGTGCAGGTTAGGTGGATTGGCCATGCTAAATTGCCCCTCAGTGTCCAAAGATGTGTAGGTTAGGTGGATTGGCCATGCTAAATTGCCCCTTAGTGTCCAAAGATGTGCAGGTTAGGTGGATTGGCTATGCTAAATTGCCCCTCAGTGTCCAAAGATGTGTAGGTTAGGTGGATTGGCCATGCTAAATTGCCCCTTAGTGTCCAAAGATGTGCAGGTTAGGTGGATTGGCTATGCTAAATTGCCCCTTAGTGTCCAAAGATGTGTAGGTTAGGTGGACTAACCACGCTAAATTGTCCCTCAGTGTCCAAAGATGTGTAGGTTAGGGGGATTAGCCATGTTAAATTGCCCCTTGATGTCCAAAGATGTGTCGGTTAGGGGAGTTGGCCTTGATAAATTGTCCCTTAGTGTCCAAACATCTGTAGGTTAGGTTGATTGGCCATGCTAAATTGCCCCTTGGTGTCAGGGGGACTAGTTGGATAAATATATGGGGTTATGGCGATAGGGTCTGGGTGGGATTGTGGTCGGTGCAGACTCAATGGGCCAAATGGCCTCCTTCTGAACTGTAGGATATTATGGTTCTATGGGTGCTCCGGTTTCCTCCCACAGTCTGAAAGACGTGCTGGTTAGGGTGCATTGGCTAAATTCTCCCTCAGTGTACCTGAACAGGAGTGTGGCGACTAGGGGATTTTCACAGTAACTTCATTGAAGTGTTAATGTCAGCCTACTTGTGACACGAATAAATAAACTTAAACACAAGGCGCCAACTCCACTGGCTCCTGTCAATTTATCCAACCTTGCTCGGAAAAGCAGCCACCCATGTTTTCTGCTTCTTCTTATAACCTGGGGTCATGTGACTTGACTGAATGGCCCACTCTTGCCTTTGGTCAGAGTTCCTTTGAGTTTGCGGCTTTCACTGACTGGAACAAAGCACAATTCCAGTGAACTCATTTTATTACCTTCTCTTTCTTTGCTTGTTTGAAGTTTAATTATTCTATTGCTGTTGATGAATTGTATTGTTGTGTGTTCTGTTAGCCCTTTATGGCCAGATGACTGTTGAAACTGAGAACTGGTTTTCATTTGACTCACGAAGGAATAAAGGTGAAATCAGAAAAACACTGGACCCCACCCAGCGAATGGGCACTGTGTTGCTGGCATACAGGGATCTGCATGTGGTGAGACACGAGGGCCTTCAGTCAGGGATGGGGGAAGGGATTGCGTGGGTACTGGTTCCCCGGAGGGGGAGGTCGTGCACAGATTCTGGATTGAGGTGAGGACTTCAATGGGGCAGCGGAGGGTACAAAGGTTGGTGGGCACGTGCCCAGGCCTGTGCCTGCCGCATGGAGGATTCGAGCGCCAATGAGGCACAGGGCTTTTCAGCATATGGGAGTGAGGGCCAACTCCCCGGTAACCTGGGCAGCACAGTGGGTTAGCGCTGCTGCCTCACATGCCGGGGTCCCAGGTTCAATTCCGGCCTCGGGTGACTGTCTGTCTGTGTGGAGTCTGCACATTCTCCCCGTGTCTGCGTGGGTTTCCTCCGGGTGCTCTGGTTTCCTCCCACACTCCAAAGATGCGCAGGTTAGGGGGATTGGCCGTGCTAAATTGCCCATTAGTGTCAGGGGGATTAGCAGGGTAAATATGAGGGGTTACGGGAATAGGGCCTGGGCGGGATTGTGGTCGGTACAGACTCAATGGGCTGAATGGCCGCCTTCTGCGCTGTAGGGATTCTGTGATATTCTATTCTATAACACTTGCAGACCTGCCCATGATGTCCAATGTTTTGGAAGTCATCGGAGTCCTACATTTCCAGCTCAGGCTGGAGAGAGGAGTGCCCATAGGGGTCCTCAGGCTCTCAAACCGGACCCAGCAACCTGTCCGGAAGACAACTAGCATTGCTGAGATATTGTGCCACCAGCACCTCCCCCCCCCCCCCCCCCCCCCCCGCCACCCCCCCACCATGGGGCAGCGGCAGTGGCTCCCTGGAGCATGTAGGTGTTGCCCTCTCTCTCAGGATGCCAGAGTTCACGCCCCCCATCCCTGCCACCTTCGCCCGCTGTCTCTCATGTTGCCCGCATGTCGCTGGGTTGTGCAGCAGAGTCGGGAGCAGCTTGACACCCCAGCAGCCAACCTCTCATTTAACGCGGCGGCTCATGGCACAGCAGACTGGCACAGAATAGACGCATCATGACTGCTGCTTCACTACGGTGATGTGCAGAGCCTGCAAATTCACACACCAACTGCACGCTCAGCGAGTAGAGCCCTTTACGGTTCTGATCGATCTCTGCATTTAGAAGCGATGCCCGCAGAGCTGTGTGTGCACGTAGCAAATGGAACGCTGCACCATGGTGAAGGCTGTTGCCCTGGCGATGCCACGTGCTTGCCCTGCCTGTTTCTCTCTGGAATGAGACACGGTGGCACAGTGGTTAGCACTGCTGCCTCACAGCACCAGGGACCCGGGTTAGATTCCCGGCTCGGGTCACTGTCTGTACGGAGTTTGCACGTTCTCCCCGTGTCTGCGTGGGTTTCCTCCGGGTACTCCGGTTTCCTCCCACAGTCCAAAGATGTGTAGGTTAGATGGATTGGCCGTGCTAAATTGCCCCTTAGTGTCCAAAGATGTGCAGGTTAGGTGGATTGGCCATGCTAAATTGCCCCTTAGTGTCCAAAGATGTGCAGGTTAGGTGGATTGGCCATGCTAAATTGCCCCTTAGTGTCCAAAGATGTGCAGGTTAGATGGATTGGCCATGCTAAATAGCCCCTTAGTATCCAAAGATGTGCAGGTTAGGTGGATTGGCCATGCTAAATTGCCCCTTAGTGTCCAAAGATGTGTAGGTTAGATGGATTGGCCGTGCTAAATTGCCCCTTAGTGTCCAAAGATGTGTAGGTTTGGTGGATTGACCATGCTAAATTGCCCCTTAGTGTCCAATGATGTGCAGGTTAGGTGGATTGACCATGCTAAATTGTCCCTTAGTGTCCAAAGATGTGCAGGTTAGGTGGATTGGCCATGCTAAATTGCCCCTTAGTGTCCAAAGATGTGCAGGTTAGGTGGATTGGCCATGCTAAATTGTCCCTTAGTGTCCAAAGATGTGCAGGTTAGGTGGATTGGCCATGCTAAATTGTCCCTTCGTGTCCAAAGATGTGTAGGTTAGGTGGATTGGCCATGCTAAATTGCCCCTTAGTGTCCAAAGATGTGCAGGTTAGGTGGATTGGCCATGCTAAATTGTCCCTTAGTGTCCAAAGATGTGCAGGTTAGGTGGATTGGCTGTGCTGTTACAGGGACAGGGCAGGGAAGAGGGCCTGGGTAAGGTGCTGGGTCAGAAAGTTGGTGTGAACTTGGTTGGCCGAATGTCCTCCTTCTGCACTGTAGGGATTCTATGCTTTGATTCTACAATGCAATGTATTGCCCTCTCCTGCTTCACAGAGGGCCAGTGGCTCCCGTCATACAGCAGTACGTGATGAACTGGGGGATATCACATGTTGCAGGCTGGAAGGATCCAAATGTGAAGGAGTTCATGGTCCCTGTCGCGCTTACAGTCACTGGCGGTGTTGTTCTTGGCCTGCTCTGAGGCTGTAGTGAGCACATCCTTTAGACGGCAGAGACGTCACACACACTCTCCCTGGCTCAGGCTGAAGCAAGCAAATGAGGTTCCTGCACAGATATGGCCCCCTCCTCCTCCCTCTTCAGGCAGCTCGTCCCGTTCTGTGGCACCTCTGCGCATTCTCCTTGCCGCGTCACAGGCCAAGAGGACGGAAAGTACAGCATCCGTGACTGGAAGCAAGTGATGTGAGCAATAAGTATTACAGCCTTCACCATGTACACCAACGCTTCCTGTGCACTTCAAAAGCATTAGCCAGCACGTAAACCACCAAGAACCTTTACCAAGTGAGCACCAGTCTGTACAAATCAATCAGCAACAAATCCACCAGTCACTGATGCTCCCTTTACATAGAAACATAGAAGATAGGAGCAGGAGGAGGCCATTCGGCCCTTCGATCCTGCTCCGCCATTCATCACCATCATAGCCTAATCCTGCTTTCTCCCCATAACCTTTAACCCCATTCGCCCCAAGTGCTACATCCAGCCGCCTCTTGAATACATTCAATGTTTTGGCATCAACGACTTCCTGTGGTAATGAATTCCACAGGCTCACCGGGTGAAGAAATGTCTCCTCACCTCCGTCCTAAATGGTCTACCCCCAATCCTCAGACTGTGACCCCTGGTTCTGGACTCCCCCCACCATCGGGAACATCCTCCCTGCATCTACCCTGTCTAGTCCTGTTAAAATTTTATAAGTCTCGATGAGATCCCCCCCTCATTCGTCTGAACTCCAGCGAAAACAATCCTAACCGAGTCAATCTCTCCTCATACATCAGCCCCGCCATCCCCGGAATCAGCCTGGTAAACCTTCGCTGCGCTCCCTCTAGAGCAAGAACATCCTTCCTCTGAAAAGGAGACCAAAATATTCCAGGTGTGGCCTCACCAAGGCCCTGTATAATTGCAACAACACATCCCTGCTCCTGTACCCGAGACTTCTCGCAATGAAGGCCAACATACCATTTGCCTTCTTTACCGCCTGCTGCACCTGCATGCTTACCTTCAGCGACTGGTGCACAAGGACACCCAGGTCCCGCTGCACACTCCCCTCTCCCAACTTACAGCCTTTCAGGTAGTAATCTGCCTTCTTGTTTTTGCTTCTGAAGGAGGAAATTTTCCAGAAAACCATATTTTGTATCATCAAACATATTTACTTATTGGACTAATTGGCACCACTCATAACGGGCCAACAATGCAGAGGGGCACCCCCGGATGGATATTCGATCGGGTCCCCCCCTGCACAGCTGAGAGACTCGCAAATTTCAAAGACTACGGAAGATCCCTAATCTGCCTAGCAACAGCGCGCAGCTGCATTTTAAACTGGCCAAGGACGATCAAGATCTCTACGAAACGAGACATAGAGTGGGTTATCAAAACCAAGCTATCACTGAAATATTACAAATTCGGCCAAGGCAGACATAAAAATCTGATAAACTAAGATATAAAAATAAAAGATTAGAATGAAATACTCCAGACATCCAACAGGACAGGATGACATTAACACTCAATCTCACAAGCAGGAAACACAGACACGAAACAATAAGATCAATTCAGATAAGAGGACACAGAGAGAAGATAATGGGAAACGCATTTAGACACCGGGGCAGGACCAAGTAATCCCATTAACACGAACACACACCATACAAATGCTAATCGATGAAACTTCCTGGGGACTTTTTAAACTGATAGACCATTTTAATACATAAGATAACACACATATAGCCAATGTTCCCGCTCAAATTAAATGTTCCCGCTCGAATTTGAAACTCTATAAAGATACACCGCTGATGTGATTTGATTGAGATCGAGCTGACCAGCCCACTGTTACGGAGCGGGTTATGTTGGATCTCCCTAGGATCCTAGCAATTGTACAATAAAGACACGCTTTGAACCTTGATTTGCGACTCAACTTCTATTCTGCACTGGTAAAGGGATATTTCCCTACAACAAAATGGCGTAGTCACGGCAGGATTTGATATCTGACTTCTGACTGATGGCCACAGTTTGAAAGTCGGGATCAAATTTAAACGAATCTGATACAAATCCAGAGCAGTCAAAGGCGAGTGCAGGTCTCCGTTCAAAGTGAGGTACCTTTAAGGGTTAGGGTTTGTCTGTTTTAAGTATTGTTGTCTTGTAGAACTGTATAATCTTGCCTAAGTTTTTAAATTGAAACAGAAGTCCGCACTAAAGAGGTACAGGTCAGAACGACCGCGTGGAAGAAGGTAAGTAACTTTTAACTTTAATAGGAGTAAAGGACCAGAGGTAAAGATAACAGGTTTTGGGCTATTTGATAACAGGAATTAAGACTAATATAAAGATAAGTACCGCATGCAGAACTAATTGGTGTAACTAACCCAGGATTGTAAATGAAACCGCTGTCTGTGCCAAGGCAATAGGACAAAGGAGTGCTTGACTCAAGGTGCCCTACCCTAAACTGGACGTTAAGAGGAGAAATCTCCCACGCTAAGGTTGGGTTTTGAAGCGGGCGCTAAGAGGCACAGGCACTCAGGGTGCAAGGCACGGACAGTGTAAATCGGGTAACAACACGGACTCTGAAGGGACGAACAACCTCAGAGTCGATACAGTTACTAACTATAACAGGGGCTTTGATAACAGATACATATGTGTAAGTGTTGAGGAAAAGGGGACCCGATCCATCCTGACCAAGAGACACGACGACGGAGGATCCATTAGGGACCCGGGCGGAGTTTGATAACCTTGTTCGTCTGTAGGGAACACCACAGCCCATAGCAGGATACCCAGTTTTGGGGTAACGGATCAACCCTGCTAGTGGGGGTGGTGGCCAAGCGGGAGGCGTTGTACTTAGAGGGGCTGGGAACAGGGGCCGACAAACCCACTAAACAACCAGCACACATCCCAATAAGACAACACAAAATAGACCAAGCGTGAGGTGTCAGGAATAGTTGGGGGAGCCCGGGGGAAAGAGACCCACTGGGACCCCACTACGAGGCCCTACAGCAATACAGACGGTGCTGGGGCAGTATCAGTGACAGGAGATAAGGGAGAGAGTTGAGGCACTTTTACTGTTGGAGCCAGCATACGGGGGTTGCAGGACTGCTGGACAGAAAAATGGCAGACCACGTTGTTAAGGGAGAAACTGCAGTAGCTCTCATTTTGAAGTATCTGTTAGCCAGAGAAGCGATTGTTGCAAAGATGAAACGGAACGGGTGGAACGCATCACAAACTTTAGAAGATCAAAGAAAGTGGGTAGACGGAGTTAAACGGGACAAAACAAAAGTAATGGGAGTAATATTAGTGACCCAGTTAGCTGGACTAATTGAGGAAGTAAATGCCTCAATGGAGGAGGGACACAAAGAGACAGAACAAATTAAAGTATTACAGGAGAGAGTGAGGGAATTAGAACACAGAAGCCACACTGCGGAGATAACGCAGAGATCAGAGGAAACGGACCCTCGGCGCCCATACGAGTCAGTGCAGAAACATACAGCCACTCCAGCATCAGAAGAAAACATAGAAAATTATAATCTAGCGCCAGTCACCAGAGGAGGGACGTTAGCACAACCAAAGGCAACCTATAAGCCTTTTACGCCAGGGGAAAGGCAGCAGATTATGGCATCCCTGGGGAAGTTAAAACCCAGAAGCGCAAACCTGGGATTTTGGGGCGAATTAGATTCGCTCTGGGTAGGACACCAGTTACATTTAAGGGACATACACCAGCTGGTCAGGGCAGCCTGTCCAGCGGATAAATGGAGGTTGGTGGCAGGAGGGCCAGCGACCCAAGCAGCACAGGACTATAATGGAGGAAGGTGGACACATGCCGTTCCTACAACGGCTGAGATAGATGACCAGCTGGCACCCTTCACATTATTTAAGACCGAAATCCAACGGGTCTTAGGGAACTCCCCCACTAATTGGAGCAGGATCACAAACACTAAACAAGGACGGGGGGAAAATGCATCGGAATTTGGAGAGAGATTATTCCAGGTATATAGGGAATGTTCAGGACAGGACAACGTGGATAGGAGAGACAGGGCTTTTGTTCAGGCATTTAAGGACGGGCTATCAGAGGCACACCAAGAGATCCTTAAGATGGGGGTGATAGCATCCCAAGACTATGACGAGCTAGTCGAGTGGGCTAGCGGGATAAGAGAAGAGAAGGCTGCCCAAACCAAGCCCAGACGTGAGAGAATTGGAACCCCCCATAACGGAGATAGGGGGAGAACCGGGTTCAGCTGCTACACATGTGGCCAGCCAGGGCATACGGCTAGATTCTGCAGGGGGGCACCAGTCAAAGGGAAACCCGAGAATGGCGGGCCCCGCTGTGACCACTGCCACAAGGCAGGGCACACTGAGGCAACATGTTGGGGGAAGCATGGGAGACCCCAAGACAACTATGGAACAACCCCGGGGGCACCACATTCCCGGAATCCACCAGGGTGACTAGGAGAAACCTTAAGCCAGGGAGATGGGAGACGAGAGAGGATTAGTGTAGCCACGCCCACAGAAGATAGTGAATCCCGACAAAAGCCGGTGTCCGTCCACTCCACTTATCGGCCAACATTGGTCGAAATCTCACAACCCGTAGCTCCCATCCAAAACAGGGAAGAGGGGGAGAGAATATATGTAGATGCCTTGGTAGGGGGTAGGGAGTGCCACATGTTAGTAGATACGGGAGCAGCCATATCAGTTACAAACCTACCCCTGCCACTGACCAACAAAAGAATACACATAACCGGGGTAGGAGGGGAGAGAGAATACCCGCCTATCTTAGTGAAACCACACTAGTAGAAATCAACCACAAGTATATTCCAATGCAATTTTACGTTTGTCAGAATAATGAGGGCACAATCATGGGGAACGATTTAATGAGGGAATACCAGGTGCTGATAGATTGTGGGAAAGGGAAACTAATTTGGCCACAACCTGACGGTAGGAAGACCAGGCAAGGGACATTAGCCAGCCACCTGGGGACGGTTGGGGTAGCCACTGTCGTGGCCCGAGATTGGGACCAGGAAAAAGACGGGTTCGGAGCCATCTGCGCTTCTATTCCCGAAGCCTGGGCTAGGACGAAATTAGATACCGGACTAACCGACACAGAACCGATAAAAGTCCCAGGACCAGAGCACAAGCCCCACAGACAATACCCTATCAAAAAGGAAGCGAAAGGGGCAGTGGTAGAAATAGTCAAAGGTTTAATAGAAAAGGGAATCCTCAGGGAAACCACCAGTACCACCAATTCCCCCACGTGGCCAGTTATAAAACCTGACGGGAGCTACCGGCTCACCATCGATGACACAGGTTTGAACAAGGTAACACCTAAATTACACCCCATTGTGGCAAACCCCTCGACTATTTTAAACGGATTGGCACAAGACCACAAAATTTTCACGGTACTAGATATAGCAAATGGATTCTGGTCCCTTCCACTGGACCCAGAATCCCAAAACAAATTTGCCTTCACTGTGGGAGAGAAACAGTACACATGGACCCGTCTCCCACAAGGATTTCATAACAGTCCTGCCATATTTCACAGAACGATGAGCGACATCCTGAGTAGGGTGAAATTGCATGAGGACAATACAGTTCTCCAGTATGTGGACGATGTCTTAATAGCGTCCAAAACCGAACAAGGGCACAAGGCAGCCCTGTATGCAGTACTAGAAGGATTGGCAAAAGCCGGGCTGAAAATAAGCCCACATAAGGCACAAATTGCAAAACCCCAGGTCCTGTACTTAGGACACCTAATTTCCCAGGGAGTTAAAGAAATGCCCGCAGATCGCAAAACCGCGATTAAAGAAATGCCACGACCAGTTACAATAAGAGGGGTCCGGAAAGTTTTAGGACTATTCAATTATAGCTGGAGTTTTATCCCTGACTTTGCACGAATCGCGGAGCCAATTCAGAGATTAGTAAAGGGAGGAAAGCCAGCCCTGGAAAGTATAGAGTGGGGACAAGAGCAAGAGACAGCATATGCAGAATTGAAAGCGAGGTTAGTTTCAGCCCCTGGGTTGGGATTGCCCGATGGAAGCAAAACGTTTCACATCTTCTGCGACAACCGGGACGGCTTCTATTCTGCCGTAGTGGCACAGACTCATGGAGATAGAAAGAGACCCGTAGGGTATTATTCAACGGCTGAGGGACCAGTAGTCACCGGGATGCCCAGGTGCATAGCCGCCCTAGACTGTGCAGCATGGGCTGTAGGGATAAGTGAGCCCATTGTCATGACAGGAGATATTGTACTACACACAAGACATACATTGGTAGAGATGCTAAACACGGGCAAACTCAAAACAGTCTCCAATATAAGGAGGGCAAGGTGGGAGGCCACACTCCTACCACCTAACAAGTCAGTCACGATCGTAAGGGACACGGGAGAAAATCCCGCGGAAGGGATTTTAGATATTGGGGAAGCGCACAGCTGTGGAGAAACTGACAAAAATGACGAGGAAGGAAAGATTAGAGATGAACCCCTTCCAACAGCAGATAAGACCTTCTATGTGGATGGGTCCCGCAAATATGTATCCGGATCCCCAAGGACAGGGTGGGCAGTAGTAGACCAGAACCTGGAAACCCTAGAATCAGGAAGGATCGACGGGGGTCAGTCCGCTCAGGTAGCAGAATTAGTTGCCCTCACCCAAGCCCTAAGATTAGCAGCAGGAAAAACAGTCAATGTGTATACAGACAGCCAATACGCATTTGGTGTGATCCACGATTACATGCCCGCATGGGGGAGAAGGGGGTTCATCACAACAGGAGGTACCCCCATTAAACACCAACAGCAGATAAGGGCACTACTAGCAGCTAGTGAACAACCTACAGAGGCCGCAGTAATTAAAATAAAAGCCCACCAGCGGGAACCTGGGAGGGACACCCCGGGGTGGATTCACTTCAAAGGGAATCAAGCCGCAGACACAGCGGCACAGCAAGCACTAGAAAACAGTGACATTAAAAGCCTGCCCCTTGCAGCAATAATGATAGAACAGGAAGAGATTGACATACAGAAATTACATGGGGACATTACACAGCAAGAACGGGACAGGTGGGAGGAGCTGGGCGCAGTTAAAGGGACTGACGGGGTGTGGAGAAAAGATAACCGAGTATTGGCACCAGGATGTATCCAGAACACATTCCTGGAACTGCACCACGGGCTTCCCCATACAGGCAGGGATGCAATGATACGGAGCCTGGGGAGAGAGTGGTGGTGGAAAGGATTGGGACGAGATGTGGCCACATCCTGCCGCAGATGCACTATATGTGCCCAGCACAACCCCGGGAAGCCCATAAAGGTAAAGATGGGACACCAACCCAGACCAAAGGGACCCTGGGAACAGATACAAATGGACTTCATCGGACCACTGCCCCCCTCTCACGGGAAAACATACTGCCTGGTAATAGTAGATCAATTCACCAGGTGGGTAGAGGCATTCCCCACAACCAATTGTACAGCCCTAACAGTAGCCAGGATATTGGCAGCAGAAGTCATTCCCCGATGGGGGATGCCAATTCAAGTTGATTCGGACCAGGGAACACATTTCACAGGAAAGGTTCTGAAAAACATTTGCCAACTATTAGGAATAAAACAAAAATTTCACATCCCCTATCACCCACAAAGTTCCGGGATGGTGGAGAGGATGAATCGGACTCTAAAAATAACAATGGCAAAAGCAATGCAATCCTCAGGTAGAAATTGGACAGAAGTCCTACCTGCAGTTCTGATGAGGCTTAGGGCGACCACAAATCGAACTACCGGCTTGACTCCATACGAGCTGATGACCGGGCGAGCAATGCACTTACCCGAAAACATTATTACAGGCTGGACAGATGTGGGTCCGATAAAAGATAGGATCCGATAATACATCCGAGACCTTAGCACCCAATTGAAGGGGATGCGCCGGTCCGTAATTTCTAATCAGGCACAGGTCGACGCAGAGGGGGACTCAGAAATATTACCAGAAGTCCCAAAAGCCGGGAGCCGGGTATTAACAAAAGTGCTTCCTGCAAAACCAGGATTTTCCCCAAGATGGCACGGACCTTACGAGGTCATTATTAGCGGAGATACCTGTGCCTGTATAGATATAAGGGGACAGGGGGTCTGGAAACACTGGACCCAATTAAAACTATATGAGGACAAATGAACTAAAAAAATACCGTTTTGCTCATTCAACTTCCACAGGAACCAGGACCAGATCTACTATCAAGACGTCGGAACCAACTACTTTTAATTTGATTGCCTGTTTATTTTCTGTATATACTGTAATTGTAAAATACTGTTGAAAAAAAAGAGCGATATGGGAACAGGGACATATCTGATAATAACCCTGACCATTGTAAATACGCTCCAACACATGGGGGTTAGGGGAGCAGAACCACCAATCATGGAAGGAAACCTATTCCTGAAAACACACATCCAGATCTATGGGAATAGGACCGCTTGTTACCCCTCAGCGCGATCAGTAAACTCCCTATTCATCGCAACACCAGGGTGGCTCCCACAAGAGTTATTCACTATTGACACATCGGGGGCACCCTGCAAAGAACATATTGGGTACTTTAAGCAAGGGATACAAGGAAGGTGTGTAGAGCTCACTGAGCCGGGAATTCTAAGGGGGACGGGACCCCAACCGGAGGAGACACATGGGAACTACCCACAATGTTTTAAGGGAGAGGGATGGGGGTGCGTGCATGCCTTTGTCCCCAAAAATGATTCGTGCGCTGAGGCACATTGTGCTCTCCAGGAGTGCCGGGTCCGGGAAGGACACTTCACTTGTGACTGCAAGCAACAAAAATGCATTGCAGTCACCGCGGGTAGGCAGCTTATGTGTGGCAAGTGCAACAGCACCCACGTAAGCTCAGCCTCAGGGACATATCCATTTGATTCTCACCAAGAGGTACAATCAAGTGGACAGTCCAGGGGGAGGGAAGGTTCCACAAGATGGGGCCATGCGGTCAAACGACCCCGGGGTAATGCATGTTATCGGGTTAAAGACGGGTACGTGTTTTTATTTAAAAATGTATATATGATGGCCACAGACAGGCCTCCAAGGTTCTTTTCCGTAGGGACAATCAGACCTCTCACGGTTCCATGCCCAAGCGAAGGGCATGTCCAGAAACGCATAGTGACCAGGGCCATCAGCGCAGAATTTTGCTCCGACTGGCAGGCCCCTGTCACACTAGGGTCTTCTTTAGGATATGGATTTCTGGGGACACTATCCCTGGGAGGCGCCGCAGGGGTGATCAGTGCCAGTAATAGGAATTTCTTCATATGTGGACTGACCATTTTAGGAAACAACACCCTACAAGCATTAGGCGCAATTGACCAAGAACTCGCAGAACTCAGACTATACACACAACAAACGAGATATGCGGTGGACTATCAGCTAGCCAGACAAGGGGGGGTATGCACCATCATCAAGGAAAAATGCATCACATACGTACACGACGAGACACTAAACATAACAGCAGCCATGTCCGGGATACAAAAGCAATTGGATAACTTTAAACAGGGGTTAACAGGGACTGATGGGTGGTTAGGATGGCTGTTTAACACAGTTTGGGGAGCATATATTATGAAGGGATTAATCCTAGTGGTAGCCATCCTGTTCACACTCTGCCTTGGCCTAACCTGTATTAAAGTGATATGTGCAAATATTACATCAAGAATGCTACCCACTGCCAGTATCCAGATGCAAGAACTTAACAACGACACAGAAGAAGAGGAACAACGGCAAGGACAACAGCTGTACAAATCACTGTTCCTCTGAAGGTCGTCCATGGGGGGTCAGCCATGAATGGCACCCCCTGGACGAGAGGAGGGACTGAAGGAGGAAATTTTCCAGAAAACCATATTTGTATCATCAAACATATTTACATATTGGACTAATTGGCACCACTCATAACGGGCCAACAATGCAGAGGGGCACCCCCGGATGGATATTCGATCGGGTCCCCCCCTGCACAGCTGAGAGACTCGCGAATTTCAAAGACTACGGAAGATCCCTAATCTGCCTAGCAACAGCGCGCAGCTGCATTTTAAACTGGCCAAGGACGATCAAGATCTCTACGAAACGAGACATAGAGTGGGTTATCAAAACCAAGCTATCACTGAAATATTACCAATTTGGCCAAGGCAGACATAAAAATCTGATAAACTAAGATATAAAAATAAAAGATTAGAATGAAATACTCCAGACATCCAACAGGACAGGATGACATTAACACTCAATCTCACAAGCAGGAAACACAGACACGAAACAATAAGATCAATTCAGATAAGAGGACACAGAGAGAAGATAATGGGAAACGCATTTAGACACCGGGGCAGGACCAAGTAATCCCATTAACACGAACACACACCATACAAATGCTAATCGATGAAACTTCCTGGGGACTTTTTAAACTGATAGACCATTTTAATACATAAGATAACACACATATAGCCAATGTTCCCGCTCAAATTAAATGTTCCCGCTCGAATTTGAAACTCTATAAAGATACACCGCTGATGTGATTTGATTGAGATCGAGCTGACCAGCCCACTGTTACGGAGCGGGTTATGTTGGATCTCCCTGGGATCCCAGTAATTGTACAATAAAGACACGCTTTGAACCTTGATTTGCGACTCAACTTCTATTCTGCACTGGTAAAGGGATATTTCCCTACAACACTTCCAAAGTGAATAACCTCACATTTATAGCACTGTTCGGAGTACATCATGCTGCTTAACATATATTCAGCTGTGCAAGGTTAATAGGGCATTATCTGGAACATTGACTCAGAAATGGAACCACTAAAGTCAAGCCAGCAATACACCTGGCTGATGGTGCCATCTGCCAATGCTGAAAGCTTCTGGCATGTGCCCTTCTGATGAAGGGGCATCGCTCCGAAAGCTTATGGTATTTGCTACCAAATAAACCTGTTGGACTTTAACCTGGTGTTGTGAGACTTCTTACTGTGCCCTTAATGCAGAGGCCCTTGAACAAATGTTCAATTCTGGTCGCCGCATTACAGGAAGGATGTGGAGGCGTTGGAGAGGATGAAGAAGAGGTTTACCAGAAGTGGTTTGCCTGGGTTGGAGCGTATGAGCTATAAGAAGAGGCTGGACAAACTAGGGTTGTTTTCTCTGAGGCTGAATGGGAGACCTAATAGAAGTCTATAAAATTCAGAGAGGCACAGATAGGGTTCGACTGTCAGAATCTTTCCCCCAGAGTTGAAATGTCTAATACTCGGGGGCACGCACTGAAGGCGAGAGGGAGAAAGTTCGAAGGAGATGTGAGGGGCAAGTTTTTTACACAGAGAGTGGTGGGTGTCTGGAACGCGCTGCCAGGGGTGGCGGTGGAGGCAGATACGATAGGGGTGTTTAAGGGGCTTTTATATAAGCACATGAATATGCGAGGAATAGAGGGATATGGACCAAGGGCAGGCAGAAGGAATTAGTCATGTTCGGCACAACATGGTGGGCCGAAGGGCCTGTTCCTGTGCTGTACTGTTCCATGTTCTCAGGATGCCCAGCGTGGCACACACCTGGATGTGCATAGGCAACAGGGGGGGGGGGGTGGCGCTGGGAACATCGACCGATCTTCCCGTGGGCCTCGCGGAGTCTGAACTCCCCTCTTGAGCGAGTTCCCCAACAGGAAAGGAGTGGGAGTTTCAATGCGACTGACTCTACTCGAATTGGGTACCGCAGGTCTCTGAGGCTTCGAGTTGGCTACCATATTCCGCAGAGTCTGTGCTTTATACATTGTGCACATCAAAGGTATTGGTGACAAAAGAGTGGCCTTGCCGAGAATATTGTACATTCACATCTGACAAGTACATCCTGTAGAGCAAACAATACGGTGACCACAGTGTGACGGCTAAGTTTCAGGTCCCCAAATATATGTAAGGTTGCAATATACCATGAGAAGTTGCTTTGCAGAATCCCTGAGAATGATGCCCAGAATCAAAGGTTCAAATTGGGAGCCTTCCGCAGAACTGGGATGGGCAGACTGTTCGATTTGCGCCGATGGTTTGTGGGGCTTTACGATAGCCAGAGGGTGCCTTTCGCTTCAGTGGTAGCGTGGCCCCTTTAAGGGGACGAGGCCCGAGGCCCATGTGGATCAGGTCGGACCCTGCGGAGAGGCAGCGCGGGGAGCCGAGCCAATCAGGCGCGAGGGCGCGCGTCCTGGGACGGGGAGGAACTTCAGTTGGAGCCAGGGAGAAGAGAGTGGACGTGTATTGCAGTGCTGTTAAACCGGCACTTGTACAGATATAAATATTGTTGTTAATAAACCCGTTAGAACTTGAAGCCATAATAAGTCACCTTCGAAGTTACACTGGCGATGCGGAAAAACCCTTTTGACCCAGAAGTGGAAAACTGGGGGCAATATATCGAAAGGCTGCATTTTGTTTTGGTCGCAAATGAGATCACAGCGGGCTAAAAATAAAAGGTGATATTGCTCACAGTTTGTGGTCCAAAAGCCTGCAGCCTAGTGAGGAGTCTAACATCACCCAGAGCTCCAGACACACCATGTCACGGAGTCTACAACATCCACAGCCACCACTGACTCTCAAGGGAGTGCAGCGAAGGTTTACCAGGCTGATTCCGGCGGGACTGATGTATGAGGAGAGATTGACTAGGTTAGGATTGTTTTCACTGGAGTTCAGACGAATGAGGGGGGATCTCATAGAGACTGATAAAATTCTAACAGGACTAGACAGGGTGGATGCAGGGAGGATGTTCCCGATGGTGGGGGAATCCAGAACCAGGGGTCACAGTCTGAGGATTCGGGGTAGACCATTTAGGACGGAGATGAGGAGACATTTCTTCACCCGGTGAGCCGGTGGAATTCATTCCCACAGGAAGTAGTTGATGCCAAAACATTGAATGTATTCAAGAGGTGGCTGGATATAGCACTTGGGGCGAATGGGGTTAAAGGTTATGGGGAGAAAGCAGGATTAGGCTATTGAGTTGGATGATCAGCCATGATGGTGATGAATGGCGGAGCAGGATTGAAGGGCCAAATGGCCTCCACCTGCTCCTATCTTCTATGTTTGACAAAGTTGCGGCAGATCTTTGCTATTCGTGGCATCCCTGAGGTCTAAGTGTCAGACAAAGGCACAGCATTTACAGCAGAGGAGTTTCACAAATTTAAGTCAAGCGGTATACGCCACACTCGGTCAGCCCCTTTCTAACCCAATCCAATGGGTTAGCAGAACGGACTGCACAAATGTTCAAATCATCCGTGAAAAAGCAAGTTCATAGACCATTGCCTTTACGTTTGGCAAGTTTCTTGTTGTCATATAATACCACTCCAAATGCCACCACAGGGCTTACGCCAACTGAATTTCTCATGGAACTCGTTTGGATTTGGTATTTCCAGAACTGGCGAGGAGGGTAGGGAGTGAGGCAAGCCTCCCAGAAAGAAAACCATGACTCGAGAGAAAGGGGCAGAGTTTTCCCAAGTGGATGATTTAGTTCCGGCTGGAAGATTTGCAGCTGGACCGACACAGGGACTGGGAAAGGAGGGGACCAGTCTCCGACATTGTGGAAGTACAAGGTTGGCGTGTAAAACAACATGTGGATCAAGGTTGGCGTGTAAAACAACATGTGGATCAAGGTTGGCGTGTAAAACAACATGTGGATCAAGGTTGGCGTGTAAAACAACATGTGGATCAAGGTTGGCGTGTAAAACAACATGTGGATCAAGGTTGGCGTGTAAAACAACATGTGGATCATGCGAGGAAGAAAGTGGGGCCTGATACAGAGGATTGACAAGTGTATCCTGTGGTGGACTCGTGTTCAGCGGTCGCTGATCCAGGGATTCCTGTTGTAAACGTGGAGCCGGGAAACCGGCACTTTCCGAAACCAAGGAGGCTGCAGCTACTGAGGAGGATGTCAACTCCGGATTGATGAGGTTGCCTTCTGCATCTGCCCGCCCAGACTCTTTACTCACTGAAGGACCCAGCAGCAAACAGAGACGTTCCTCCAGATGCGAGAAATATCCTGACAGACTGAACTTGTAAAGAGTTTTCCCTAGGGTGTCCCCGATGTGTTGTTACATCAGGTATGCCAACGTTAACTGACATTTGGGTACACCGAGGGAACTGCTGTTCCTGCAATTTCATTCATAGGTGGACTCAGGAGTTTGGTTAGGGGGGGGAGGATGAGTGTGGTAACGTGGCCCCTTTAAAGGGGGTGTTCCCTGAAGATCATGCGATTGGGTTGGACCCTATAGAGAGGCTGTGCGGGAAGCCGAGCCAATCGGGATCAAGGGCGCGTCCTGGGTCGGGAAGGCACTTCCGTTGGAGCCAGGCAGGAGGAGAATAGTTTAAAGTTTTAAAGTTTATTTATTAGTCACAAGTAGGCTTACATTAACACTGCAATGAAGTTAGTGTGAAAATCCCCTAGTCGCCACACTCCTGTTCAGGTACACCGAGGGAGAATTTAGCACGGACAATCCACCCTAACCACCACGTCTTCGGACTGTGGGAGGAAACCGGAGCACCCGGAGGAAACCCACGCAGACACGGGGAGAGCGTGCAGACTCCACACAGACAGTGACCCGAGCCGGGAATCGAACCCGGGTCCCTGGCGTTGTGAGGCAGCAGTGCTAATCACTGTGCCACCCATTAGTGTGGCACTAATGAATGAATAAATATTTACTCCTGGGAACATGTTGCTGCTTGGTTGTCACTGGAATAATGTCAAGGTGACTTTTAAAATATACACAGAGTCTGACCCCTCATATTTCACATTTTTATTAAACAACAGGAAGACCATCCTACAGCTTATCAATGTTTTGAACTTGCAGACACATTGCGAAAGGATCAAACTGTACCTTTGCAGGAAATGTTGATACTCCTTCTCTCTCCTTTGCGTCACCTCTTGGCGTTCTGCCACGTCAAAGACCTGCTCCAGCTGAGTTACAGAGTTCTGACTGACAATGGTGTTTAGTAATGTGTCCTCTCCTTCACAGTTACAGTCATCCCTTGTGAGCTGCCTACAAAGGGAAACAAGGAGGGGAAATGAACCCGAGGTACAGTCCGGATGCTGAGAAGAGTTCGGCAAGGGACAATTGCCCCACATCTCGTCAGGTGGAATAATAGAACCGTACAGCGCCAGGGAAACCCTTCAGCCCATCGAGTCCCCACCGATACATTCGAAACACCTGACCTCACCTAATCCCATTTACCAGCCCATAGCCCTGAATGTTATGATGTGCCAAGTGCTCATCCAGATACTTTTTAAAGGATGTGAGGCATCCCGCCTCCACCCCCTCCCAGGCAGCGCATTCCAGACCCTCACCACCCTCTGGGGAAAAAGGTTTTTCCTCACATCCCCCCTAAACCTCCCACCCCTCACCTTGAACCTGTATCCCCTCATGACTGACCCTTCAACTAAGGGGAACAGCTGCTCCTTATCCTCTCTGTCCTTGTCCCTCATAATCCTGTACACCTCGATCAGGTCGCCCCTCAGTCTTCTCTGCTCCAGAGAAAACAACCCAAGCCTACCCAACCTCTCTTCATAACTTAAATGTTCCATCCCAGGCAGCATCCTGGTGAATCTCCTCTGCACCCCCTCCAGTGCAACCACATCCTTAAATGAGGAGGAATAAGTAAAGTTACAGCACAAAGCGCAGTCCATCTGGTCCGAATAGACTACGTCAGTGATTTGCCCTCCACAAAAGTAAACCATTTTTCTTTATTCATTCCTGGGACATGGGCGTCGCTGGCTGGTCCAGCATTCATTGCCCATCCCTAGTTGCCTTTGGAGGGCATTTGAGAATTCTGCCCTTAGGATTTCTTTTTTGGGGAGATTCTCACTGAATTCTCCCACACTTGGAATTTTCTTTGGAGTGGAAATCTAAAGACCGACACCTCTGGGATCATCCTTGCCAATGCTCTCTGCACCCTTGCCAGTGTCTCTATATCCTGTTTTGGCACGGTGGCACAGTGGTTAGCACTGCTGCCTCACAGCGCCAGGGACCCGGGTTCGATTCTGGCCTTGGGTCACTGCCTATGTGGAGTCTGCACGTTCTCCCCGTGTCTGCGTGGGTTTCCTCCGGGTGCTCCGGTTTCCTCCCACATTCCAAAAGTCTGTAGGTTAGGTGGATTGGCCGTGCTAAATTGTCCCTTAGTGTCCAAAGACGTGCAGGTTAGGAGGATTGGCCATGCTAAATTGCCCATTAGTATCCAAAGATGCGTAGGTTAGGTGGATTGGCCATGCTAAATTGCCCCTTAGTATCCAAAGATGTGTAGGTTAGGTGGATTGGCCATGCTAAATTGCCCCCTTAGTGTCCCAAGATGTGCGGGTTAGGTGGATTGGCCATGCTAAATTGCCCCTTAGTATCCAAAGATGCGTAGGTTAGGTGGATTGGCCATGCTAAATTGCCCCTTAGTGTCCAAAGATGTGCAGGTTAGGTGGGTTGGCCTTGCTAAATTGTCCCTTAGTGTCCCAAGATGTGCGGGTTAGGTGGATTGGCCATGCTAAATTGCCCCTTAGTGTCCAAAGATACGCAGGTTAGGGGGATTGGCCATGCTAAATTACCCCTTAGTGTCAGGGACTGAGCAGGTTAAATGCATGGGTTATGGGGGTAGGGCGTGGGTGGGTGGGTGCAGACTCGATGGGCTGAATGGCCTCCTTCTGCACTGTCGGGATTCTCTGACCGAACGCCCTGAAATCCTGGCAGCCGGTCCCCACAACACAGAGAACAGGAATGTGGTACTGACCTCACTGCGGATTGATAATATCCATGTTTCAGGATGGCACCGGAGTGTGGCGACTGTGTGAGCTCTGTATGGTGTGAATTGTATAGATAGCACGCAAAGCAATACTTTTCATTGTATCTCAGTACATGTGACAAAAATAAAACAAATCTCGTCAAATCTTCCCTTGTTGTACATATTGGGAATTTGATTCCTTTATCTGTCTCTCCTGTCCAATGAATATCAGGTTAGTTGAATTCCCCGGTCATTAATATTTCATGACCAGGTTTTGGAGCTTGGCAGAGTTTCCCTTCCCGGCATCTGGAGACTCAATGGGGACACGCATCCTCACCAACACGACCTACTCTGCAGCCATTTAACGCTCCAACAAGCGTCATCTGGCTGGAGGCAGGGTTTCCATCCCTCGTTCAAGGTGAGGCCCCGCCTCAGAGAGCCTCTGGCCAATGGAGGTGCCCATCCCCCCCTCCGCCTCACACCCAAGGGCTTGAACCCACTTCATTTTCCGGGTTCCCCCTCCTGTCCTGGAGCTCCTCCCACAAATCCTGAAAATTGAGACAGGGCGGGTCAATAATTTGCCACTGAGAGTCAGAGAGGTTTACAGCACGGAAACAGGCCCTTCAGCCCAACTTGTCCATGCCACCCCTTTTTTTTTTAAAACCCCTAAGCTCGTCCCAGTTACCCGCATTTGGCCCATATCCCTCTATACCCATCTTATCCATGTAACTGTCTAAACACTTTTTTAAAAGATAAAATTGTACCCGCCTCGACTACTGCCTCTGGCAGCTTGTTCCAGACACTCACCACCCTGTGTGTGAAAAAATTGCCCCTCTGGACCCTTTTGTATCTCTCCCCTCTCACCTTATACCCTCTAGCTTTAGACTCCCCTACCTTTGGGAAAAGATATTGACTATCGAGCTGATCTGTGCCCCTCATTATTTTATAGACCTCTATAAGATCACCCCTCAGCCTCCTACGCTCCAGAGAAAAAAGTCCCAGTCCATCCAGCTTCTCCTTATAACTCAAACCATCAAGTCCCGGTAGCATCCTAGTCAATCTTTTCTGCACTCTTTCTAGTTTAATAATATCCTTTCTATAATAGGGTGACCAGAATTGCACACAGTATTCCAAGTGTGGCCTCACCAATGTCTTGTACAACTTCAACAAGACGTCCCAACTCCTGTATTCAATGTTCTGACCAATGAAACCAAGCATGCCGAATGCCTTCTTCACCACTCTGTCCACCTGTGACTCCACTTTCAAGGAGATATGAACCTGTACCCCTTTGTTCTGTAACTCTCCCCAACGCCCTACCATTAACTGAGTAAGTCCTGCCCTGGTTTGACCGACCAAAATGCATCACCTCGCATTTATCTAAATTAAACTCCATCTGCCATTCGTCAGCCCAGTGGCCCAATTGATCAAGATCCCGTTGCAATCCGAGATAACCTTCTTCACTGTCCACCATGCCACCAATCTTGGTGTCATCTTTGAGGGCCTAAATTGGGGCAAGGATGGGCAGGCCTGACTAGGCCTCGCCTGACCCAGTGTAATATTGCAGACAGGTCAAGCAGATGGGAGCCCAGTGGGGAACCCATTTGAGAATTTTACGCGCACCCCCGGCCTACAAACCTGGCGGCAGGGGGGAGGGTAAAATTCTGCCTCGTGTTTTTAATTCAATTCCCTAACTTAGCTGCAAATTTCGTCCTCCACTCACTTTCCACTACGGGCTGGCCTGTAAGTTCATAAGTTTTATTTATTTGTGTCGCAAGTAACACTTACATTAACACTGCAATGAAGTTACTGTTAAAATCCCCCAGTCGCCACACTCCAGTTCGGGTACACTGAGGGAGAATTTAGCACGGCCAATGCACCCTAACCAGCACGTCTTTCGGACTGTGGGAGGAAACCGGAGCACCCGGAGGAAACCCACGCAGACAGGGGGAGAACGTGCAGACTGATTTGATTTGATTTATTGTTGTCACATGTATTAACATACAGTGCAAAGTATTGTTTCTTGCGCGCTATACAGATAAAGCATACCGTTCATAGAGAAGGAAAGGAGAGAGTGCAGAATGTAGTGTTACAGTCATAGCTAGGGTGTAGAGAAAGATCAGCTTAATATTTGATGTATTAGTGTCACATGTATTGGTAGACAGTGAAAAGTATTGTTTCTTGCGCACTATACAGACAAAGCATACCGTTCATAGAGTACATAGGGGAGAAGGAAAGGGGAGGGTGCAGAATGTAGTGTTACAGTCATAGCTAGGGTTAGAGAAAGATCAGCTTAATACAAGGTAAGTCCATTCAAAAGTCTGACAGCAGCAGGGAAGAAGCTGTTCTTGAGTCGGTCGGTACGTGACCTCAGACTTTTGTGTCTTTTTCCCGACGGAAGAAGGTGGAAGAGAGAATGTCCGGGGTGCGAGGAGTCCTTGATTATGCCGGCTGCTTTTCCGAGGCAGCGGGAAGTGTAGACAGAGTCAATGGATGGGAGGCTGGTTTGCGTGATGGACTGGGCTACGTTCACGACCCTTTGTAGCTCCTTGCGGTCTTGGGCAGAGCAGGAGCCCAGACCAAGCTGTGATACAACCAGAAAGAATACTTTCTGTGGTGCATCTGTAAAAGTTGGTGAGAGTCGTAGCGGACATGCCAAATTTCCTCAGTCTTCTGCGAAAGTAGACTGGGAGAAAGATGGGGCGGTCAAACCATGTCAAAGGCTGCAGACAGCTGGAGAAGGACGGTGGGGGGGCAGGGAAGTTTACCTTTGTTCCAGTTACACTGGACGTCATTTGTGACTTGGATAAGAATTGTTTCGGTATCAGGGGCAGAAAGATGATTGGAGGGATTCAAACTTGGAGTTCCTGGAAAAATGGGAATGCATTTGGGAGGTGAGAACTCCTCCATGGAGTTTGGAGAGGAAATGGGGGTTGGAGATGGGATTGGTGGAGTTAAGGGCTGTTATTTTTTGAGGGAAAGGGGTCTCTCAAGACGAGTGTTCTAAGGTTTCAACTCATGCACTGTGACATTCAGACCCGATATTAATAGCGCAACAACAAAGCTCCCCACTGACAGCCGAGTGAAATGTCTGATATATAGATTTCATGTTGAGGTGGGACACGATGAACGAAGCCATCTGTGTTGATCTGAAAGCGTCAAGGAATGTCTGCGGAGCTTAATTGGCACCACTTGGCATGGCTGCAGATGACTGAGGGCAGCTGCTGGAGGTTTGTTTTTGGATCGGCAGGGAGTTGGTCACATAGCATTGCCATCTGCGACCAAGGTAGCTGCAGCCATCTTGGAACATGAGGTCATCACATGGCATGCCCAACTGGCACTGCAGGTCCCCACTGACCTTCTGTCAGAGTGAGGAGAGAGCATGCTGGAGGAATTTCTGGCACTGAACCCTGCATTGCTATGGCTTTGCACAGCACAGAAACGATGTTTCTGCTCCTCCTGTTCATCTCACCCTTCAGCCTCTCTGCTATTCCCTTGTGTCCTTATTAGTTCCCCCTTAGTTGCCGTTACCTCAGCCACACTCTGCGGCCATGAGACCCACATTCTAATCACACTCTGGATAAATCATAGAATCCCTATGGTGCAGAAGGAGTCCATTCGGCCCATCGAGTCTGCACCGACCACAATCCCACCCAGGCCCTATCCCCGTCACCCCACATATTTACCCTGCTAATCCCTCCAACCTACACATCCCGGGACACTGAGGGGCAATTTAGCATGGTCAATCCCCCTAACCTACATATCTTTGGACACTGAGGGGGAATTTAGCATGGCCAATCCACCTAACCTACACATCTTTGGACACTAAGGGACAATTTAGCATGGCCAATCCACCTAACCTACACATCTTTGGACACTAAGGGGCAATTTAGCATGGTCAATCCAACTAACCTACACATCTTTGGACACTGAGGGGCAATTTAGCATGGTCAATCCACCTAACCCGCATATCTTTGGACACTGAGGGGCAATTTAGCATGGCCAATCATAAGACCATAAGGCATAGGAGCAGAATTAGGCCACTCGGCCCATCGAGTCTGCTCCACCATTCAATCATGGCTGATATTTTTCTCATCCCCATTCTCCTGCCTTTTCCCCATAACCACTGATCCCCTTATTAATCAAGAACCTATCTATCTCTGATAGACCTACCCTACACATCTTTGGACACTAAGGGGCAATTTAGCATGGCCAATTCACCTAACCTGCGCATCTTTGGACATTAGGGCTAATTTAGCATGGCCAATTCACCTAACCCACGCATCTTTGGACTGTGGGAGGAAACCCACGCAGACACGGGGAGAACGTGCAGACTCCACACAGACTGACACCCAAGGCCGGAATTGAACCCGGGTCCCTGGAGCTGAGAGGCAGCGGTGCTAACCACTGTGCCACCGTGCCACCCTTTTATTCCAAATTTCCTATCTGATCTGTTGGTGACGATCTTCTGCTCATATTCCCCATTCCACCCCACCCTCACTTTATTCTGAATTCCCTACTTGGTCATCGAGTCACGGTCCAACCAGTCCATGGTGCCCTCCCAGCTAGTTCCAATTGCCTGCGTTTGTCCCTCTAATCCTACCCCATCCATATCCAAATGCTTTCTAAATGTTGCTATTGTACCAGCCTCTACCACTTTCTCTGGTAGCTAATTCCACACACGCTCAAAGAAGTTGCCCCTCAGGTTTCCCCTCTCACCTTCAACCTATGCCCTGTAGTTTTCAATTCCCCTTCCCTGGGAAAAAGGCTGTGGGTGAAATTTCTCCATCCCGCCCAGCGTGGGAATCATAGTCGGTGGGACACGGACCAAGGCCCGTTGACATCGGGTGGGATTTTTCAGTCCTGGGCCTAGCACGGCCGGAAAATCATAGAAATCATAGATCATAGAAACCCTACAGTGCAGAAGGAGGTCATTCGGCCCATCGGGAGTCTGCACCGACCACAATCCCACCCAGGCCCTACCCCCACATATTTTACCCGCTAATCCCACTAACCTACACATCCCAGGACTCTAAGGGGCAATTTTTTTAACCTGGCCAATCAACCTAACCCGCACATCTTTGGACTGTGGGAGGAAACCGGAGCACCCGGAGGAAACCCACGCAGACACGAGGAGAATGTGCAAACTCCACACAGACAGTGACCCGAGCCAGGAATCGAACCCGGGACCCTGGAGCTGTGAAGCAGCAGTGCTAACCACTGTGCTACCGTGCCGCCAACCACTGTGCTACCGTGCTGCCCTGCTAACCACTGTGCTACCGTGCCGCCCTGCTAACCACTGTGCTACCGTGCCGCCCTACATGTGTGCTAAATCCCGCCCTACATGTGTTCATCTTATCTACGCCCCTCTTGATCAGTTTGTCTATTACTTTGGTATTTTGTCCTATCTTGCCCCGTCAGATAACAGAGACTTACCTGGCAATATTCTCTTTTGTTTTGTATGATATATGAGCGAGTTCCTCTCCAGGTTTCCTCAATCCATATTCAAGTAAGCTTCTTGGAGCACTCTTGGGATTGGAATACTTAATGTCCACCACGCAGCCAGGCTGTTTCGGATACAGGATGAATGTTGCAAGGAGCACACACATCAGGGTAAGGCAACAGGCCAACTTTTTGACTGGACGCATCCTGAAAAGGTGAGGACGAAACATGAATCAACTCCCAATGCTTCCCAGAAATGTCTGCGCACCACTCCAACCCTTTGCCCCTTACATGATTTCCCCACTGTCGAAAGGCACTCGCTGGAATCAGACCAAAATGGATTCCAAGCCAGAGGAGGTGTGGAGATGAGTACCCGCGAAGGTTGGTCAATGACATAAATTTTAAGGACTCTCTGCAAACGAGAAGGAAGACTTGGAAAGACAGAGCGGTGGGGGGGGGTGGGGGAAGTAATTTCAGAGCCTCGGACCCACAGTGTGCAGTTCTCTTCATAAAATCCCGACAGTGCAGAAGGAGGCCATTCAGCCAATCGAGCCTGCACCGACAACCATCCCTCCCAGGCCTATTCCCATAACCCTACTAATCCCCCTGACTCTAAGGGGCAATTTAGCATGGCCAATCCGCCTAACCTACACATCTTTGGACACTAAGGGGCAATTTAGCATGGCCAATCCACCTAACCTGCACATCTTTGGACACTAAGGGGCAATTTAGCATGGCCAATCCACCTAACCTACACATCTTTAGACACTAAGGGACAATTTAGCATGGCCAATCCACCTAACCTGCACATCTTTGGACACTAAAGGGCAATTTTGCATGGCCAATCCACCTAACCTGCACATCTTTAGACACTAAGGGACAATTTAATATGGCCAATCCACCTGACACGCACATCTTTGGACTGTGGGAGGAAACCAGAGCACCCTGAGGAAATCCGCGTAGACATGGGGAGAAGGCGCAAACCCCACACAGACAGTGACCCAAGGCCGGAATTGAACCCAGATGGCCTACTCCTGCTTCTAGTTTCGATGTTTCTATGAGAAAATGTTAGGGAGCAACGTGTAAGTTCAGGGCTCGGACAGGAAGGAGCTTTAAAGGAACGCTTGGCCTAGCGGAAGTGGAGGTGGAGGATGAGGTTGGGGGAGAGGGGTGTGAGTGGCAGAGGTAACGCATTGGATGGTTTCCAATGGTAAAGAATCCATGATTTCCCTCGTGTTGAGATGAGTGTGGACAGAGCAGGCTTTAAGGAAAGGGTTGGGCGTGGAGAAGGGAAGTGGCGGGGTTACCTTGCCCTCAACCATGATCCCGGAGAGGTGAGTGTCTTTTGGTAAAGGGGAGCGAGACCCAATAGTGTTTGGTAGTGTGGCTATTGGCGCACTCAAGATTCCCCAGTAAGTGCTGCCGAACCACCACCATTGCACATTTTGTCCTTGTGTTTTGCAAGTCCGGCTGGTTGAGTATGGTCTGTACTCTGCTTATTCTCAAAGAACATTCTGGATTTTCTGGTCCCTCCCACTGGTGGGATTGGGCGATTAGCTCACTCGCCACGGCGGTAGCGGAAAATCGCGGCCACAGTCTAACCAGATTGGACAGTTAAGCCAGCTGTGTCGTGGACAACGCGCAGGTCTTTGAGCTTGGAATGATGGCTGGTGTGTGAGACGGGAGGGAGTCAAACTTTTGCTGGGTATAAGGCACAAAAAGGTGGAAATGCCTCATGTCGAATAATTAAAAAGTGCTGCAAGGTTGCTTTAAGCGCTGATCACATGATTTGATGGCAATGTCATTCGGGTCCGTGCCCATGCTGCTGTTTCACTTTCAGTTTTGGATTTGGCAGAGGGGGCAACTCTTCTATAAAACCTGCTACGTATTAATTTGGACTCTCAGGGCCCGATTTTACCATTGCTCCGCGCCCGTTTTCGGGTGTGAAAAGTTGGCAAAGTCGGCCGTGAGGTGATTAGCGCAATCCGCGCCTACGTCCGCGCAGATTCCCACTTTACCAAGGCCCAAAAATGGCCGCGATCGGAACCGCGCCAGAAATGGACGCGACGGCCATTTAAACGCATTTGCATGCATTTAAATTGACTTAATGAGCTGCACGCCCAACTTGATCAGCATTTCCCCCTTTACCACCGCGGTCGCCCATCCAGATTGGGCGCGAAACAGACCTGCTCGGCAAAGGTCCGATTCGAGCGCTCCAGCTTCTGAAGAGGTAAGTTCAGAGCTTCCAATGGCTCTCTGACTCAGATCGGTGGTGGAGGGGTGGGAGGAGGCGGGCCAGATCATTCTCTGGTGGGGGGGGGGGGGGGGGGAGAGCGGGAGGCTAGATGGTTCTCTGATTGGGGGCCTAATCATTCTCTAGACAGGGGGGGGGGGGGGATGAGGAGGAGGGCCAGATCACCCTCCAATGTGGGGGAGGGGGGGGCAGGGGGAGGAGGGCCAGATTGTTCTCTGTGTGGGGGAGGGAGGAGGAGGAGGAGGAGAGAGTTGGGCCTGATGTATCTCTGGTAGCGGGGGGGGGGGGGGGGGGGGGGGGGTGGAGGAATCAGGCCAGATGGATCTCTGGTGGGGAGGGCATGGGGTCGGGGGGGGATCCGCTGCCACTCTGTGGGCGATCGGTGGGGGGGCGGTCCGCTGCCACTCTGTGGGCGATCCGTGGCCGGGGGGGGGAGGGAGCAGGGGGTCACGATCGGTCTGGGTAGCACGGGGGCACGGGGGGGGGGGGGGGGGTGGATAAGCATTATCCGCTTTTTGCGGCCCGGGAGCAATGTGACAGGGGTGCGTTTTACAAATTTTTTTCACTGCGCACGCGCAGTCGGAGGCTCTGGTCGGAGCTGCAGCGTTTCGGGCGCGATAAGCCCCGCCCACAGCGCGATTCAGACTCACGATTTTTTTTCAGGCTGTGTGTATGGGGGTTTACAAGTCGGATCTGAATTGCGCCCAGATTCAGCACTTGGAATCAAAATGGTAAAATCACCCCCTTCGTGGGCAAACATGTCTTTTCTGGCTGCTGAAACCCACAACCCCAAACATAATTAGGACGTCACACTTCAGGGGACCGACGGTCGTGGCCAAAGGCTAGTCAGTTCAGAGCTCAAAGTGTAACTCTAAGTTCCGGGTTTGCAGATTTCATGACCTTGCAATTGGCTGATCAATTCAAACAGCATGTTTCTTTTATATTAACCGTACTCAGCCAGCGACACTTGCAGAACGCAAGAACAAAAGATCTCGTGGTATTGGGAGTGGTATCGCTACACTAACAACCAGTTTAAGATAATCTGATCACCTCATAACCTGGCCCATTTATGCTGACATATATTCATATTCAGGGCCCCTTCTCTGCAAACAAAAGGAACCTGTTCCAGCCTTGCACATTTTTTCAATCACACAGGGCCTGGGAAGCCAATGAGGGTTGCTCAGATGTGTGTGGATTTTGTTTCATTCATTCGTGGGACATGGGTGTCGCTGGCTGGCCAGCATTTATTGCCCATCCCTAGTTGCCCATGAGAAGGTGGTGGTGAGCTGCCTTCTTGAAACGTTGCAATCCACATGGTGTAGGTACACCCACAGTGCTGTTAGTGAGGGAGTTCCAGGATTTTGACCCAGCGATAGTAAAGGAACGGCCGATATATTTCCAAGTCAGGATGGTGAGTGACTTGGAGGGGAACCTCCATGTGGTGGCGTTCCCAGGTATCTGCTGCCCTTGTCCTAGATGGAATTGTTTGTGGGTTTGGAAGGTGCTGTCTAAGGATCTTTGGTGAGTTGCTGCAGTGCATCTTGTAGATGGTACACACTGCTGCTACTGAGCGTCGGTGGTGGAGGGAGTGAATGTTTGTGGATGGGGGGCCAATCAAGCGGGGCTGCTTTGTCCTGGATGGTGTTGAGCTTCTTGAGTGTTGTTGGAGCCGCACCCATCCAGGCAAGTGGGGAGTATTCCATCACACTCCTGACTTGTGCCTTGTAGATGGTGGACAGGCTTTGGGGAGTCAGGAGGTGAGTTACTCGCTGCAGGTTTCCCAGCCTCTGACCTGCTCTGGGAGACACTGTGTTTATGTGGCTGGGTCCGGTTCAGTCTCTGGTCAATGGTCAGGATGTTGACAGTGGGGGATTCAGTGATGGTAACACCATTGAATGTCAAGGGACGATGGTTAGATTCTCTCTTATTGGTGACGGTCATTGCCTGGCGCTTGTGTGGTGTGAATGTTATTTGTCACTTGTCAGCCCAAGCCTGGATATTGTCCAGGTCTTGCTGCATTTGGACATGGACTGCTTCAGTATCTGAGGAGTCGCGAATGGTGCTGAACATTGTGCAACAGTGCTGAATATTGTAAATATGCTGAGAGAGAGAGAGAGATAGAGAGAGATAGAGAGAGCTAGAGAGAGCTAGAGAGAGATAGAGAGAGATAGCGAAGCAGCAAGTTCTGAACAGGAAGGAGTGGTAAATGAAGTGTAAGAAGTATGAAACCAGTGAACAGAGTAACGTTTAACAGATATTGTGGTGTGGAAATAGGATATTTTCAGGCCATTAGTAGCTGTTGGGTGTCTGATTCGAATGTGACGGCAGGTTGAAGCCTCATTATGTTCAGAATAGGAATGTAGGGGGAGCCGATGGCCCAGTGGTATTATCGCTAGATTATTAATCCAGAAACTCAGCTAACGTTCTGGGGACCCGGGTTCGAATCCCGCCACGGCAGATGGTGGAATTTGAATTCAATAAAAAATATCTGGAATTCATAGAATCCCTACAGTGCAGCCCATTGAATCTGCACAGACCACAATCCCACCCAGACCCTATCCCCAAAACCCCACATATTTACTCTGCTAATCCCCTGACACTAAGGGGCAATTTAGCATGGCCAATCCACCTAACCTGCACATCTTTGGACACTAAGGGGCAATTTAGCATGGCCAATCCACCTAACCTGCACATCTTTGGACACTAAGGGGCAATTTAGCATGGCCAATCCACCTAACCTACACATCTTTGGACACTAAGGGGCAATTTAGCATGGCCAATCCACCTAACCTGCACATCTTTGGACACTAAGGGGCAATTTAGCATGTCCAATCCACCTAACCTACACATCTTTGGACACTAAGGGGCAATTTAGCATGGCCAATCCACCTAACCTGCACATCTTTGGACACTAAGGGGCAATTTAGCATGGCCAATCCACCTAACCTACACATCTTTGGACACTAAGGGGCAATTTAGCATGGCCAACCCACCTAACCTGCACATCTTTGGACACTAAGGGACAATTTAATATGGCCAATCCACCTGACACGCAAATCTTTGGACTGTGGGAGGAAACCAGAGCACCCTGAGGAAATCCGCGTAGACATGGGGAGAACGCGCAAACCCCACACAGACAGTGACCCAAGGCCGGAATTGAACCCAGATGGCCTACTCCTGCTTCTAGTTTTGATGTTTCTATGAGAAAATGTTAGGGAGCAACGTGTAAGTTCAGGGCTCGGACAGGAAGGAGCTTTAAAGGAACGCTTGGCCTAGCGGAAGTGGAGGTGGAGGATGAGGTTGGGGGAGAGGGGTGTGAGTGGCAGAGGTAACGCATTGGATGGTTTCCAATGGTAAAGAATCCATGATTTCCCTCGTGTTGAGATGAGTGTGGACAGAGCAGGCTTTAAGGAAAGGGTTGGGCGTGGAGAAGGGAAGTGGCGGGGTTACCTTGCCCTCAACCATGATCCCGGAGAGGTGAGTGTCTTTTGGTAAAGGGGAGCGAGACCCAATAATGTTTGGTAGTGTGGCTATTGGCGCACTCAAGATTCCCCAGTAAGTGCTGCCGAACCACCACCATTGCACATTTTGTCCTTGTGTTTTGCAAGTCCGGCTGGTTGAGTATGGTCTGTACTCTGCTTATTCTCAAAGAACATTCTGGATTTTCTGGTCCCTCCCACTGGTGGGATTGGGCGATTAGCTCACTCGCCACGGCGGTAGCGGAAAATCACGGCCACAGTCTAACCAGATTGGACAGTTAAGCCAGCTGTGTCGTGGACAACGCGCAGGTCTTTGAGCTTGGAATGATGGCTGGTGTGTGAGACGGGAGGGAGTCAAACTTTTGCTGGGTATAAGGCACAAAAAGGTGGAAATGCCTCATGTCGAATAATTAAAAAGTGCTGCAAGGTTGCTTTAAGCGCTGATCACATGATTTGATGGCAATGTCATTCGGGTCCGTGCCCATGCTGCTGTTTAACTTTCAGTTTTGGATTTGGCAGAGGGGGCAACTCTTCTATAAAACCTGCTACGTATTAATTTGGACTCTCAGGGCCCGATTTTACCATTGCTCCGCGCCCGTTTTCGGGTGTGAAAAGTTGGCAAAGTCGGCCGTGAGGTGATTAGCGCAATCCGCGCCTACGTCCGCGCAGATTCCCACTTTACCAAGGCCCAAAAATGGCCGCGATCGGAACCGCGCCAGAAATGGACGCGACGGTCATTTAAACGCATTTGCATGCATTTAAATTGACTTAATGAGCTGCACGCCCAACTTGATCAGCATTTCCCCCTTTACCACCGCGGTCGCCCATCCAGATTGGGCGCGAAACAGACCTGCTCGGCAAAGGTCCGATTCGAGCGCTCCAGCTTCTGAAGAGGTAAGTTCAGAGCTTCCAATGGCTCTCTGACTCAGATCGGTGGTGGAGGGGCGGGAGGAGGCGGGCCAGATCATTCTCTGGTTGGGGGGGGGGGGGGGGAGCAGGAGGCTAGATGGTTCTCTGATTGGGGGCCTAATCATTCTCTAGACAGGGGGGGGGGGGGGGGGGATGAGGAGGAGGGCCAGATCACCCTCCAATGTGGGGGAGGGGGGGGCAGGGGGAGGAGGGCCAGATGGTTCTCTGTGTGGGGGAGGGAGGAGGAGGAGGAGGAGGAGAGAGTTGGGCCAGATGTATCTCTGGTAGCGGGGGGGGGGGGGGGGGGGAGGAAACAGGCCAGATGGATCTCTGGTGGGGAGGGCATGGGGTCGGGGGGGGTCCGCTGCCACTCTGTGGGCGATCGGTGGGGGGGCGGTCCGCTGCCACTCTGTGGGCGATCCGTGGCCGGGGGGGGGGAAGGGAGCAGGGGGTCACGATCGGTCTGGGTTGCACGGGGGGGGGGGGGGGGGGGGTGGTGGATAAGCATTATCCGCATTTTGCGGCCCGGGAGCAATGTGACAGGGGTGCATTTTACAAATTTTTTTCACTGCGCACGCGCAGTCGGAGGCTCTGGTCGGAGCTGCAGCGTTTCGGGCGCGATAAGCCCCGCCCACAGCGCGATTCAGACTCACGATTTTTTTTCAGGCTGTGTGTATGGGAGTTTACAAGTCGGATCTGAATTGCGCCCAGATTCAGCACTTGGAATCAAAATGGTAAAATCACCCCCTTCGTGGGCAAACATGTCTTTTCTGGCTGCTGAAACCCACAACCCCAAACATAATTAGGACGTCACACTTCAGGGGACCGACGGTCGTGGCCAAAGGCTAGTCAGTTCAGAGCTCAAAGTGTAACTCTAAGTTCCGGGTTTGCAGATTTCATGACCTTGCAATTGGCTGATCAATTCAAACAGCATGTTTCTTTTATATTAACCGTACTCAGCCAGCGACACTTGCAGAACGCAAGAACAAAAGATCTCGTGGTATTGGGAGTGGTATCGCTACACTAACAACCAGTTTAAGATAATCTGATCACCTCATAACCTGGCCCATTTATGCTGACATATATTCATATTCAGGGCCCCTTCTCTGCAAACAAAAGGAACCTGTTCCAGCCTTGCACATTTTTTCAATCACACAGGGCCTGGGAAGCCAATGAGGGTTGCTCAGATGTGTGTGGATTTTGTTTCATTCATTCGTGGGACATGGGTGTCGCTGGCTGGCCAGCATTTATTGCCCATCCCTAGTTGCCCATGAGAAGGTGGTGGTGAGCTGCCTTCTTGAAACGTTGCAATCCACATGGTGTAGGTACACCCACAGTGCTGTTAGTGAGGGAGTTCCAGGATTTTGACCCAGCGATAGTAAAGGAACGGCCGATATATTTCCAAGTCAGGATGGTGAGTGACTTGGAGGGGAACCTCCATGTGGTGGCGTTCCCAGGTATCTGCTGCCCTTGTCCTAGATGGAATTGTTCGTGGGTTTGGAAGGTGCTGTCTAAGGATCTTTGGTGAGTTGCTGCAGTGCATCTTGTAGATGGTACACACTGCTGCTACTGAGCGTCGGTGGTGGAGGGAGTGAATGTTTGTGGATGGGGGGCCAATCAAGCGGGGCTGCTTTGTCCTGGATGGTGTTGAGCTTCTTGAGTGTTGTTGGAGCTGCACCATCCAGGCAAGTGGGGAGTATTCCATCACACTCCTGACTTGTGCCTTGTAGATGGTGGACAGGCTTTGGGGAGTCAGGAGGTGAGTTACTCACTGCAGGATTCCCAGCGTCTGACCTGCTCTGGGAGACACTGTGTTTATGTGGCTGGGTCCAGTTCAGTTTCTGGTCAATGGTAACCCCCAGGATGTTGACAGTTGGGGATTCAGTGATGGTTACACCATTGAATGTCAAGGGACGATGGTTAGATTCTCTCTTATTGGTGACGGTCATTGCCTGACACTTGTGTGGTGTGAATGTTATTTGCCACTTGTCAGCCCAAGCCTGGATATTGTCCAGGTCTTGCTGCATTTGGACATGGACTGCTTCAGTATCTGAGGAGTCGCGAATGGTGCTGAACATTGTGCAACAGTGCTGAATATTGTAAATATGCAGAGAGAGAGAGAGAGATAGAGAGAGCTAGAGAGAGCTAGAGAGAGATAGAGAGAGATAGCGAAGCAGCAAGTTCTGAACAGGAAGGAGTGGTAAATGAAGTGTAAGAAGTACGAAACCAGTGAACAGAGTAATGTTTAACAGATATTGTGGTGTGGAAATAGGATATTTTCAGGCCATTAGTAGCTGTTGGGTGTCTGATTCGAATGTGACGGCAGGTTGAAGCCTCATTATGTTCAGAATAGGAATGTAGGGGGAGCCGATGGCCGAGTGGTATTATCGCTAGATTATTAATCCAGAAACTCAGCTAATGTTCTGGGGACCCGGGTTCGAATCCCAACACGGCACATGGTGGAATTTAAATTCAATAAAAAATATCTGGAATTCATAGAATCCCTACAGTGCAGGAGGAGGCCATTCAGCCCATCGAGTCTGCACTGACCACAATCCCACCCAGACCCTATCCCCAAAACCCCACATATTTACTCTGCTAATCCCCTGACCCTAAGGGGCAATTTAGCATGGCCAATCCACCTAACCTACACATCTTTGGACACTAAGGGACAATTTAGCATGGCCAATCCACCTAACCTACACATCTTTGGACACTAAGGGACAATTTAGCATGGCCAATCCACCTAACCTGCACATCTTTGGACACTAAGGGACAATTTAGCATGGCCAATCCACCTAACCTGCACATCTTTGGAGTGCAGACTCCACACAGACAGTGACCCAAGGCCGGGAATTGAACCCGGGTCCCCAGTGCTGTGAGACAGCAGTGCTAACCACTGTGCCACCATTAATTCCCTCGAGGGAATTAAGAATCTACTGATGACCATGAAACCTGCAGTCACGGTGGCACAGTGGTTAGCGCTGCTGCCTCACAGCGCCAGGGACCCGGGTTCAATTCCGGCCTCGGGTCACTGTCTGTGTGGAGTCTGCATGTTCTCCCTGTGTCT
>NC_135834.1:4252938-4322957 GCF_964213995.1 Mustelus asterias | reverse complement strand
ATTGGTTGCCATGATAATTTCACTGCTTTTTGTGTTCCGTTTGAGCAATTGTAACTTGCTTGACGAGACCATATTGGGTGATTAGATTTTGTAACAGTTTAAGAGTTCCTTTCTGTAACCTTTTTGCTGACATTGGTTTCAATGAATATCACAGCTCCTTGAAAACCAAACCAGTGTGCATTTCTGCATAGAATTACATGCAATGGAAGGCACAGAAGCAGGCCATTCAGCCCATCCAGTCCATGCCAATGTTAATGCTTCACTCGAGTCTCCTCCCATCTTTTCTCATCTAACCCTTTATTCCCCTCTCCCTCATACTTGTCCAGCTTCCCCTTAAATCCACCGATATTGTTCACTTCAGCCACTCTCCCTGTGGGAGTGAGCTCCACACTCTCCCTGTGGGAGCGAGCCAGCTCCCCACGCTCTCCCCCTGTGGGAGTGAGTTCCAGCCTCCCCACTCTCCCTGTGGGAGCGAGCTCCACGCTCCACTCTCCCTGTGGGAGTGAGCTCCACACTCTCCCTGTGGGAGCGAGATCCACGCTCCACCCCTCCCACTCTCCCTGTGGGAGTGAGCTCCCACGCTCTCCCTACTCTCCCTGTGGGAGCGAGCTCCACGCTCTCCACACTCTCCCTGTGGGAGTGAGCTCCACGCTCTCCCCACTCTCCCTGTGGGAGCGAGCTCCACGCTCTCCCCACTCTCCCTGTGGGAGCTGAGCTCCACGCTCTCCCCACTCTCCCCTGTGGGAGCGAGCTCCACGCTCTCCCCACTCTCCCTGTGGGAGCGAGCTCCACGCTCTCCCCACTCTCCCTGTGGGAGCGAGCTCCACGCTCTCCCCACTCTCCCTGTGGGAGCGAGCTCCACGCTCTCCCCACTCTCCCTGTGGGAGCGAGCTCCACGCTCTCCCCACTCTCCCTGTGGGAGCGAGCTCCACGCTCTCCCCACTCTCCCTGTGGGAGCGAGCTCCACGCTCTCCCCACTCTCCCTGTGGGAGCGAGCTCCACGCTCTCCCCACTCTCCCTGTGGGAGCGAGCTCCACGCTCTCCCCACTCTCCCTGTGGGAGCGAGCTCCACGCTCTCCCCACTCTCCCTGTGGGAGCGAGCTCCACGCTCTCCCCACTCTCCCTGTGGGAGCGAGCTCCACGCTCTCCCCACTCTCCCTGTGGGAGCGAGCTCCACGCTCTCCCCACTCTCCCTGTGGGAGCGAGCTCCACGCTCTCCCCACTCTCCCTGTGGGAGCGAGCTCCACGCTCTCCCCACTCTCCCTGTGGGAGCGAGCTCCACGCTCTCCCACTCTCCCTGTGGGAGCGAGCTCCACGCTCTCCCCACTCTCCCTGTGGGAGCGAGCTCCACGCTCTCCCCACTCTCCCTGTGGGAGCGAGCTCCACGCTCTCCCCACTCTCCCTGTGGGAGCGAGCTCCACGCTCTCCCCACTCTCCCTGTGGGAGCGAGCTCCACGCTCTCCCACTCTCCCTGTGGGAGCGAGCTCCACGCTCTCCCCACTCTCCCTGTGGGAGCGAGCTCCACGCTCTCCCCACTCTCCCTGTGGGAGCGAGCTCCACGCTCTCCCCACTCTCCCTGTGGGAGCGAGCTCCACGCTCTCCCCCACTCTCCCTGTGGGAGCGAGCTCCACGCTCTCCCCACTCTCCCTGTGGGAGCGAGCTCCACGCTCTCCCCACTCTCCCTGTGGGAGCGAGCTCCACGCTCTCCCCACTCTCCCTGTGGGAGCGAGCTCCACGCTCTCCCACTCTCCCTGTGGGAGCGAGCTCCACGCTCTCCCCACTCTCCCTGTGGGAGCGAGCTCCACGCTCTCCCCACTCTCCCTGTGGGAGCGAGCTCCACGCTCTCCCCACTCTCCCTGTGGGAGCGAGCTCCACGCTCTCCCCACTCTCCCTGTGGGAGCGAGCTCCACGCTCTCCCCACTCTCCCTGTGGGAGCGAGCTCCACGCTCTCCCCACTCTCCCTGTGGGAGCGAGCTCCACGCTCTCCCCACTCTCCCTGTGGGAGCGAGCTCCACGCTCTCCCCACTCTCCCTGTGGGAGCGAGCTCCACGCTCTCCCCACTCTCCCTGTGGGAGCGAGCTCCACGCTCTCCCCACTCTCCCTGTGGGAGCGAGCTCCACGCTCTCCCCACTCTCCCTGTGGGAGCGAGCTCCACGCTCTCCCCACTCTCCCTGTGGGAGCGAGCTCCACGCTCTCCCCACTCTCCCTGTGGGAGCGAGCTCCACGCTCTCCCCACTCTCCCTGTGGGAGCGAGCTCCACGCTCTCCCCACTCTCCCTGTGGGAGCGAGCTCCACGCTCTCCCCACTCTCCCTGTGGGAGCGAGCTCCACGCTCTCCCCACTCTCCCTGTGGGAGCGAGCTCCACGCTCTCCCCACTCTCCCTGTGGGAGCGAGCTCCACGCTCTCCCCACTCTCCCTGTGGGAGCGAGCTCCACGCTCTCCCCACTCTCCCTGTGGGAGCGAGCTCCACGCTCTCCCCACTCTCCCTGTGGGAGCGAGCTCCACGCTCTCCCCACTCTCCCTGTGGGAGCGAGCTCCACGCTCTCCCCACTCTCCCTGTGGGAGCGAGCTCCACGCTCTCCCCACTCTCCCTGTGGGAGCGAGCTCCACGCTCTCCCCACTCTCCCTGTGGGAGCGAGCTCCACGCTCTCCCCACTCTCCCTGTGGGAGCGAGCTCCACGCTCTCCCCACTCTCCCTGTGGGAGCGAGCTCCACGCTCTCCCCACTCTCCCTGTGGGAGCGAGCTCCACGCTCTCCCCACTCTCCCTGTGGGAGCGAGCTCCACGCTCTCCCCACTCTCCCTGTGGGAGCGAGCTCCACGCTCTCCCCACTCTCCCTGTGGGAGCGAGCTCCACGCTCTCCCCACTCTCCCTGTGGGAGCGAGCTCCACGCTCTCCCCACTCTCCCTGTGGGAGCGAGCTCCACGCTCTCCCCACTCTCCCTGTGGGAGCGAGCTCCACGCTCTCCCCACTCTCCCTGTGGGAGCGAGCTCCACGCTCTCCCCACTCTCCCTGTGGGAGCGAGCTCCACGCTCTCCCCACTCTCCCTGTGGGAGCGAGCTCCACGCTCTCCCCACTCTCCCTGTGGGAGCGAGCTCCACGCTCTCCCCACTCTCCCTGTGGGAGCGAGCTCCACGCTCTCCCCACTCTCCCTGTGGGAGCGAGCTCCACGCTCTCCCCACTCTCCCTGTGGGAGCGAGCTCCACGCTCTCCCCACTCTCCCTGTGGGAGCGAGCTCCACGCTCTCCCCCACTCTCCCTGTGGGAGCGAGCTCCACGCTCTCCCCACTCTCCCTGTGGGAGCGAGCTCCACGCTCTCCCCACTCTCCCTGTGGGAGCGAGCTCCACGCTCTCCCCACTCTCCCTGTGGGAGCGAGCTCCACGCTCTCCCCACTCTCCCTGTGGGAGCGAGCTCCACGCTCTCCCCACTCTCCCTGTGGGAGCGAGCTCCACGCTCTCCCCACTCTCCCTGTGGGAGCGAGCTCCACGCTCTCCCCACTCTCCCTGTGGGAGCGAGCTCCACGCTCTCCCCACTCTCCCTGTGGGAGCGAGCTCCACGCTCTCCCCACTCTCCCTGTGGGAGCGAGCTCCACGCTCTCCCCACTCTCCCTGTGGGAGCGAGCTCCACGCTCTCCCCACTCTCCCTGTGGGAGCGAGCTCCACGCTCTCCCCACTCTCCCTGTGGGAGCGAGCTCCACGCTCTCCCCACTCTCCCTGTGGGAGCGAGCTCCACGCTCTCCCCACTCTCCCTGTGGGAGCGAGCTCCACGCTCTCCCCACTCTCCCTGTGGGAGCGAGCTCCACGCTCTCCCCACTCTCCCTGTGGGAGCGAGCTCCACGCTCTCCCCACTCTCCCTGTGGGAGCGAGCTCCACGCTCTCCCCACTCTCCCTGTGGGAGCGAGCTCCACGCTCTCCCCACTCTCCCTGTGGGAGCGAGCTCCACGCTCTCCCCACTCTCCCTGTGGGAGCGAGCTCCACGCTCTCCCCACTCTCCCTGTGGGAGCGAGCTCCACGCTCTCCCCACTCTCCCTGTGGGAGCGAGCTCCACGCTCTCCCACTCTCCCTGTGGGAGCGAGCTCCACGCTCTCCCCACTCTCCCTGTGGGAGCGAGCTCCACGCTCTCCCCACTCTCCCTGTGGGAGCGAGCTCCACGCTCTCCCCACTCTCCCTGTGGGAGCGAGCTCCACGCTCTCCCCACTCTCCCTGTGGGAGCGAGCTCCACGCTCTCCCCACTCTCCCTGTGGGAGCGAGCTCCACGCTCTCCCCACTCTCCCTGTGGGAGCGAGCTCCACGCTCTCCCCACTCTCCCTGTGGGAGCGAGCTCCACGCTCTCCCCACTCTCCCTGTGGGAGCGAGCTCCACGCTCTCCCCACTCTCCCTGTGGGAGCGAGCTCCACGCTCTCCCCACTCTCCCTGTGGGAGCGAGCTCCACGCTCTCCCCACTCTCCCTGTGGGAGCGAGCTCCACGCTCTCCCCACTCTCCCTGTGGGAGCGAGCTCCACGCTCTCCCCACTCTCCCTGTGGGAGCGAGCTCCACGCTCTCCCCACTCTCCCTGTGGGAGCGAGCTCCACGCTCTCCCCACTCTCCCTGTGGGAGCGAGCTCCACGCTCTCCCCACTCTCCCTGTGGGAGCGAGCTCCACGCTCTCCCCACTCTCCCTGTGGGAGCGAGCTCCACGCTCTCCCCACTCTCCCTGTGGCCACTCTCCCCCCCCTGTGGGAGCGAGCTCCACGCTCTCCCCACTCTCCCTGTGGGAGCGAAGCTCCAACGCTCTCCCCACTCTCCCTGTGGGAGCGAGCTCCACGCTCTCCCCACTCTCCCTGTGGGAGCGAGCTCCACGCTCTCCCCACTCTCCCTGTGGGAGCGAGCTCCACGCTCTCCCCACTCTCCCTGTGGGAGCGAGCTCCACGCTCTCCCCACTCTCCCTGTGGGAGCGAGCTCCACGCTCTCCCCACTCTCCCTGTGGGAGCGAGCTCCACGCTCTCCCCACTCTCCCTGTGGGAGCGAGCTCCACGCTCTCCCCACTCTCCCTGTGGGAGCGAGCTCCACGCTCTCCCCACTCTCCCTGTGGGAGCGAGCTCCACGCTCTCCCCACTCTCCCTGTGGGAGCGAGCTCCACGCTCTCCCCACTCTCCCTGTGGGAGCGAGCTCCACGCTCTCCCCACTCTCCCTGTGGGAGCGAGCTCCACGCTCTCCCCACTCTCCCTGTGGGAGCGAGCTCCACGCTCTCCCCACTCTCCCTGTGGGAGCGAGCTCCACGCTCTCCCCACTCTCCCTGTGGGAGCGAGCTCCACGCTCTCCCCACTCTCCCTGTGGGAGCGAGCTCCACGCTCTCCCCACTCTCCCTGTGGGAGCGAGCTCCACGCTCTCCCCACTCTCCCTGTGGGAGCGAGCTCCACGCTCTCCCCACTCTCCCTGTGGGAGCGAGCTCCACGCTCTCCCCACTCTCCCTGTGGGAGCGAGCTCCACGCTCTCCCCACTCTCCCTGTGGGAGCGAGCTCCACGCTCTCCCCACTCTCCCTGTGGGAGCGAGCTCCACGCTCTCCCCACTCTCCCTGTGGGAGCGAGCTCCACGCTCTCCCCACTCTCCCTGTGGGAGCGAGCTCCACGCTCTCCCCACTCTCCCTGTGGGAGCGAGCTCCACGCTCTCCCCACTCTCCCTGTGGGAGCGAGCTCCACGCTCTCCCCACTCTCCCTGTGGGAGCGAGCTCCACGCTCTCCCCACTCTCCCTGTGGGAGCGAGCTCCACGCTCTCCCCACTCTCCCTGTGGGAGCGAGCTCCACGCTCTCCCCACTCTCCCTGTGGGAGCGAGCTCCACGCTCTCCCCACTCTCCCTGTGGGAGCGAGCTCCACGCTCTCCCCACTCTCCCTGTGGGAGCGAGCTCCACGCTCTCCCCACTCTCCCTGTGGGAGCGAGCTCCACGCTCTCCCCACTCTCCCTGTGGGAGCGAGCTCCACGCTCTCCCCACTCTCCCTGTGGGAGCGAGCTCCACGCTCTCCCCACTCTCCCTGTGGGAGCGAGCTCCACGCTCTCCCCACTCTCCCTGTGGGAGCGAGCTCCACGCTCTCCCCACTCTCCCTGTGGGAGCGAGCTCCACGCTCTCCCCACTCTCCCTGTGGGAGCGAGCTCCACGCTCTCCCCACTCTCCCTGTGGGAGCGAGCTCCACGCTCTCCCCACTCTCCCTGTGGGAGCGAGCTCCACGCTCTCCCCACTCTCCCTGTGGGAGCGAGCTCCACGCTCTCCCCACTCTCCCTGTGGGAGCGAGCTCCACGCTCTCCCCACTCTCCCTGTGGGAGCGAGCTCCACGCTCTCCCCACTCTCCCTGTGGGAGCGAGCTCCACGCTCTCCCCACTCTCCCTGTGGGAGCGAGCTCCACGCTCTCCCCACTCTCCCTGTGGGAGCGAGCTCCACGCTCTCCCCACTCTCCCTGTGGGAGCGAGCTCCACGCTCTCCCCACTCTCCCTGTGGGAGCGAGCTCCACGCTCTCCCCACTCTCCCTGTGGGAGCGAGCTCCACGCTCTCCCCACTCTCCCTGTGGGAGCGAGCTCCACGCTCTCCCCACTCTCCCTGTGGGAGCGAGCTCCACGCTCTCCCCACTCTCCCTGTGGGAGCGAGCTCCACGCTCTCCCCACTCTCCCTGTGGGAGCGAGCTCCACGCTCTCCCCACTCTCCCTGTGGGAGCGAGCTCCACGCTCTCCCCACTCTCCCTGTGGGAGCGAGCTCCACGCTCTCCCCACTCTCCCTGTGGGAGCGAGCTCCACGCTCTCCCCACTCTCCCTGTGGGAGCGAGCTCCACGCTCTCCCCACTCTCCCTGTGGGAGCGAGCTCCACGCTCTCCCCACTCTCCCTGTGGGAGCGAGCTCCACGCTCTCCCCACTCTCCCTGTGGGAGCGAGCTCCACGCTCTCCCCACTCTCCCTGTGGGAGCGAGCTCCACGCTCTCCCCACTCTCCCTGTGGGAGCGAGCTCCACGCTCTCCCCACTCTCCCTGTGGGAGCGAGCTCCACGCTCTCCCCACTCTCCCTGTGGGAGCGAGCTCCACGCTCTCCCCACTCTCCCTGTGGGAGCGAGCTCCACGCTCTCCCCACTCTCCCTGTGGGAGCGAGCTCCACGCTCTCCCCACTCTCCCTGTGGGAGCGAGCTCCACGCTCTCCCCACTCTCCCTGTGGGAGCGAGCTCCACGCTCTCCCCACTCTCCCTGTGGGAGCGAGCTCCACGCTCTCCCCACTCTCCCTGTGGGAGCGAGCTCCACGCTCTCCCCACTCTCCCTGTGGGAGCGAGCTCCACGCTCTCCCCACTCTCCCTGTGGGAGCGAGCTCCACGCTCTCCCCACTCTCCCTGTGGGAGCGAGCTCCACGCTCTCCCCACTCTCCCTGTGGGAGCGAGCTCCACGCTCTCCCCACTCTCCCTGTGGGAGCGAGCTCCACGCTCTCCCCACTCTCCCTGTGGGAGCGAGCTCCACGCTCTCCCCACTCTCCCTGTGGGAGCGAGCTCCACGCTCTCCCCACTCTCCCTGTGGGAGCGAGCTCCACGCTCTCCCCACTCTCCCTGTGGGAGCGAGCTCCACGCTCTCCCCACTCTCCCTGTGGGAGCGAGCTCCACGCTCTCCCCACTCTCCCTGTGGGAGCGAGCTCCACGCTCTCCCCACTCTCCCTGTGGGAGCGAGCTCCACGCTCTCCCCACTCTCCCTGTGGGAGCGAGCTCCACGCTCTCCCCACTCTCCCTGTGGGAGCGAGCTCCACGCTCTCCCCACTCTCCCTGTGGGAGCGAGCTCCACGCTCTCCCCACTCTCCCTGTGGGAGCGAGCTCCACGCTCTCCCCACTCTCCCTGTGGGAGCGAGCTCCACGCTCTCCCCACTCTCCCTGTGGGAGCGAGCTCCACGCTCTCCCCACTCTCCCTGTGGGAGCGAGCTCCACGCTCTCCCCACTCTCCCTGTGGGAGCGAGCTCCACGCTCTCCCCACTCTCCCTGTGGGAGCGAGCTCCACGCTCTCCCCACTCTCCCTGTGGGAGCGAGCTCCACGCTCTCCCCACTCTCCCTGTGGGAGCGAGCTCCACGCTCTCCCCACTCTCCCTGTGGGAGCGAGCTCCACGCTCTCCCCACTCTCCCTGTGGGAGCGAGCTCCACGCTCTCCCCACTCTCCCTGTGGGAGCGAGCTCCACGCTCTCCCCACTCTCCCTGTGGGAGCGAGCTCCACGCTCTCCCCACTCTCCCTGTGGGAGCGAGCTCCACGCTCTCCCCACTCTCCCTGTGGGAGCGAGCTCCACGCTCTCCCCACTCTCCCTGTGGGAGCGAGCTCCACGCTCTCCCCACTCTCCCTGTGGGAGCGAGCTCCACGCTCTCCCCACTCTCCCTGTGGGAGCGAGCTCCACGCTCTCCCCACTCTCCCTGTGGGAGCGAGCTCCACGCTCTCCCCACTCTCCCTGTGGGAGCGAGCTCCACGCTCTCCCCACTCTCCCTGTGGGAGCGAGCTCCACGCTCTCCCCACTCTCCCTGTGGGAGCGAGCTCCACGCTCTCCCCACTCTCCCTGTGGGAGCGAGCTCCACGCTCTCCCCACTCTCCCTGTGGGAGCGAGCTCCACGCTCTCCCCACTCTCCCTGTGGGAGCGAGCTCCACGCTCTCCCCACTCTCCCTGTGGGAGCGAGCTCCACGCTCTCCCCACTCTCCCTGTGGGAGCGAGCTCCACGCTCTCCCCACTCTCCCTGTGGGAGCGAGCTCCACGCTCTCCCCACTCTCCCTGTGGGAGCGAGCTCCACGCTCTCCCCACTCTCCCTGTGGGAGCGAGCTCCACGCTCTCCCCACTCTCCCTGTGGGAGCGAGCTCCACGCTCTCCCCACTCTCCCTGTGGGAGCGAGCTCCACGCTCTCCCCACTCTCCCTGTGGGAGCGAGCTCCACGCTCTCCCCACTCTCCCTGTGGGAGCGAGCTCCACGCTCTCCCCACTCTCCCTGTGGGAGCGAGCTCCACGCTCTCCCCACTCTCCCTGTGGGAGCGAGCTCCACGCTCTCCCCACTCTCCCTGTGGGAGCGAGCTCCACGCTCTCCCCACTCTCCCTGTGGGAGCGAGCTCCACGCTCTCCCCACTCTCCCTGTGGGAGCGAGCTCCACGCTCTCCCCACTCTCCCTGTGGGAGCGAGCTCCACGCTCTCCCCACTCTCCCTGTGGGAGCGAGCTCCACGCTCTCCCCACTCTCCCTGTGGGAGCGAGCTCCACGCTCTCCCCACTCTCCCTGTGGGAGCGAGCTCCACGCTCTCCCCACTCTCCCTGTGGGAGCGAGCTCCACGCTCTCCCCACTCTCCCTGTGGGAGCGAGCTCCACGCTCTCCCCACTCTCCCTGTGGGAGCGAGCTCCACGCTCTCCCCACTCTCCCTGTGGGAGCGAGCTCCACGCTCTCCCCACTCTCCCTGTGGGAGCGAGCTCCACGCTCTCCCCACTCTCCCTGTGGGAGCGAGCTCCACGCTCTCCCCACTCTCCCTGTGGGAGCGAGCTCCACGCTCTCCCCACTCTCCCTGTGGGAGCGAGCTCCACGCTCTCCCCACTCTCCCTGTGGGAGCGAGCTCCACGCTCTCCCCACTCTCCCTGTGGGAGCGAGCTCCACGCTCTCCCCACTCTCCCTGTGGGAGCGAGCTCCACGCTCTCCCCACTCTCCCTGTGGGAGCGAGCTCCACGCTCTCCCCACTCTCCCTGTGGGAGCGAGCTCCACGCTCTCCCCACTCTCCCTGTGGGAGCGAGCTCCACGCTCTCCCCACTCTCCCTGTGGGAGCGAGCTCCACGCTCTCCCCACTCTCCCTGTGGGAGCGAGCTCCACGCTCTCCCCACTCTCCCTGTGGGAGCGAGCTCCACGCTCTCCCCACTCTCCCTGTGGGAGCGAGCTCCACGCTCTCCCCACTCTCCCTGTGGGAGCGAGCTCCACGCTCTCCCCACTCGGGTGGAGAAGTTAATGAATTCCCGATTGGATTTCTTAGTAACTATCTTATTTTGATGACTTCTAGTGAAGCTTTTCCCCACGGGAGGAAACATTCTTTCTGGATCCACTCCACAAAATCTTTCCAAAAATTTAAAGACCTCTTGAGGTCACCCCTCATAGAATCATTGGAGTAGCAGCAGGAATCATAGAATCCCTACAGTGCAGGAGGAGGCCATTCGGCCCATCGAGCCTGCAACGGCAACAATCCCACCCTGGTCCTACCCTGCAATCCCACATAGTGTCAGGGGTATTAGCAGGGCAACTAAGAGGCAATTTAGCATGTCCAATCCACCTAACCTGCACATCTTTGAACTGTGGGAGGAAACCGGAGCATCCGGAGGAAACCCACGCAGACAGTGACCCGAGGCGAGAATTGAACCCGGGTCCTTGGCACTGTAAGGCAGTGTTGCTGAGCACTCTGCCACCGAGCCGCCCAAGTGTTCCTTTTTCGAGAGAAAAGAGACCCAGTCTATCAATCCTTTCCTGACATGTACGCAGATGTATCTCCATTATCATCCATTTATATTGTCCCTGCACTTAATGTCCAGAGCTCCATGCAGTCGTCCAAGTGTTGTCTAACTACTTTTCAATTCTGTCCCTCTGGAAATAAAACTTGGTTTGCATTCTTTTATGGCTTTGATAACCTGTGGCACCACTTTTTGTATTTCTATTCCGTAATCCCCCTGTTCCTCTACCTCACCTAGACTCGCACCTTTTTCAGTGATCCCCTTATTATATGCTGTTGGTGGCACAGTGGTTCGCACTGCTGCCTCACAGCGCCAGGGACCTGGCCTCGATTCCAGCCTCGGGTCACTGTCTGTGGAGTTTGCACATTCTCCCCGTGTCTGTGTGGGTTTCCTCCGGGTGCTTTGGTTTCCTCCCACAGTCCAAAGATGTGCGGGTTAGGTGGATTGGCCATGCTAAATTGTCCCCTAGTGTCAGGGGGACTAGTGGAATAAATAGGTGAGGTTAATGGGATAGGGTCTGGGTGGGATTGTGGTTGGTGTAGACTCTGGGCTGAATGGCCTCCTGCACTGCTGGGATTCTGTCATTCTGTTCTATCAAAATGTGCTACTTCACACAACTTCATTTGTCTCGCATTACAGGCGGACATTGACAAATGAAGTTGTGATGTAGCACATTTTGATAGAACAGAATCCCAGCAGTGCAGAAGGAGGCCATTCAGCCCAGACCCTATCCCATTAACCTCGCCTATTTATTCCGCTAGTCCCCCTGACACTACGGGGCAATTTAGCATGGCCAATCCACCTAACCTGCACGTCTTTGGACTGTGGAAGGAAGCCGGAGCCCCCGGAGGAAACCCATGCAGACATGGGGAGAACATGCAAACTCCACCCAGTCACCCAGCAGTGCTGAGGCAGCAGCGGCAGGTCACTGTGAGGCAGCCCTTTTTACTTTTTAAAATCTGACCTTGGGAAGCAGTATCTTTGTGAAATACCCTGGCAACTACCCTCTACTGAGCGCAACCCAATCGATGTGATCAATTACTCAAATGTTCAAACTATCATTGTGTGAAACGCACTAGTTCAGGCATCCTCCTTGAATCGTAATCTGTACTTCAGTCCACCATACAGCAAGGTTAGTAACGTGTGCTAAAATTAACTCTGTAGTGGCATATGTTACGCACCAATCCCATGCCATGGAGGTATAGTCAGAAATTCCAAAATAGGATTAAGTGTGGCACAGTGGTTAGCACTGCTGCCTCACAGCGCCAGGTCCCAGGTTCAATTCTGGCCTCGGGTCACTGTCTGTGGAGTTTGCACATTATCCCCCTGTCTGTGTGGGTTTCCTCCCACAGTCCAAAGATGTGCAGTTTAGGTGGATTGGCCATGCTAAATTGCCCCTTAGTGTCAGGGGGACTAGTGGGGTAAATAGGTGAGGTTACGGGGATAGGGCCTGGCTGGGATTGTGGTCAGTGCAGACTTGATGGGCTGAATGGCCTCCTTCTGCACTGTAGGGATTCTATGATTAAGCTTATTATGAGCTTCCAGTTGTGATTTTGTTTTCAAAAATTGTAGTCTTAAGTTTTCACCCTATTTGATACTAATAATGTTCAAACAGTAAATTCTTGTCTTTTTACATACTAGTTACCCACATCCTATTTGGAGCTAGGTTAGATTGCAAGTAACAATATACTTCGCCATCACTTGTGGAAAAATTCTAACCACCTTGTTTGTATTGGTAAATGTATTTGGGTTAAAATATATCCAGGGCTGGCAAATATAGGGGTTAGCGAATTGTGTTTCAAGTTGTACGTGTTGCAATTTAAACGTTTATTCTCTGTGTCTGGAAGCAGAAAGGTGATGAGGACAAGGATCCGACCAAAGACACTTCTGCGGGGTCTTCTGCCAAATCCGCTGACCAAGACTTGTCAGCAAAACAAGAGGAGATGGTTGATATTGAAGAAAATGAGCTTATTAAAGACTTTGAAAAGGAGCTGCAGGATGTGTCCATCCCAAAATCCAAGATGTCTGAGATTAAGAGAGAAGTGAAAGAAGAAATGGAAAAAGAATTTGAAAATCTTATTGATGAAGTGAGTAATGCTCCTTTAAATTCAAAAGGAGTTGCATATTTATTAAAATCAGTCCAGAATACCTGATGAGGCAGGGGCTTAGCAATGTATTTTTTGAACTAAATTGAGTTGGTGTTTGAATGACAGATGTGCTAGTAGGTTGTGTAATATGCAAGGCCGCATATGTCAAATTCTGAATTGATCTGCAGATTATGTACTGTTACACACTTCCTGCACTGATTATCTCGGGGCAAGATTTTATGGCCTCGTTCGGTTGGTGCCTTCAGACTTTTGTATTTTTTTCCTGACGGAAGAAGGTGGAAGAGAGAATGTCCGGGGTGCGGGGGATCCTTAATTATGCTGGCTGCTTTGCCGAGGCAGTGGGAAGTGTAGATGGAGTCAATGGATGGGAGGCTGGTTTGCGTGATGGATTGGGCTACATTCACCACCCTTTGTAGTTTCTTGCAGTCTTGGGCAGAGCAGGAGCCATACCAAGCTGTGATACAACCAGAAAGAATGCTTTCTATGGTGCATCTGTAAAAGTTGGTGAGAGTTGTAGCTGACATGCTGAATTTCTACCGCCTGCACATATTCTTCCTCCTCAGCTACTATACATCAGGTCCAGTGGGACTTTACAAAGTTTTTTGAGCACCATTATGCAAAGGTTTATTGATTCTGTCGTATTTACAGCGCACAAATGGGTCATTCAACTCGACTAGTCCAGAATAAAACTAGAAAATGCTGGAAATACTCTGTTCTGCTGTCCACAGATGCAGGTTTGAGCCCATGCTGCTCATGCATCACGCTATCTTTATTTAGTCTGATGTGCATTTCCTTCCATTCCTTTCTTCCTCATGCATATCGAGCTTCCCCCTGAAATGCAGCTGTGCTTTTAACCTCAATTGTTCCTTGTGGCAGTGAGTTCCACATTTCTTATCGCTGTCTGGGTGAAGAAGTTTCTTCTCTGTTCCCTATTTGATTTATTAATGACTGGCTGAGTTCTGATCTTGCCCACAATTGAAAACGTTGATTTTTTAAAAAAAATTTATTTGTGGGACATGGGCATCGCTGGCTGGGCCAGCATTTATTGCCCATCCCCAGTTGCCTGAGGGTAGTTGAGTCATCCACGCTGCAGTGGCTCTGGAGTCACATGTAGGCCAGACCGGGTAAGGACGGCAGATTTCCTTCCCTAAAGGACATTAGTGAACCAGATGGGTTTTTCTGACAATGGTTTCATGGTCATCAGTAGATTCTTAATTCCAGATTTTTTTTAAAAATTGCATTCAAATTCCACCAACTGCCGTGGGGGGATTCGAACCCAGGTCCCCCAGAGCATTGCCCTGGGTCTCTGGTTTAATAGTCTAGCAATAATACCACTATGCCATTACCTCCCCACTGATGAAAGCAAATTACTGTGGATGCTGGAATCTGAAACAAAAACAGAAAATACTGGAAAATCTCAGCTGGTCTGATATCATCTGTGGAGAGAGAACAGAGCCAATGTTTCAAGTCTGGATGACACTTCGTCAGAGCATGAAACATCCTCTTTCCTATCGAATGTTTTCATCTTCCTACCTCTAACAGGTCATCCCTCAGTCTTCCCTTTTCTTGAACCAAGAGCCCTAGCTTGGTCATTCTTTCCTGATAAATGCAGCCTCTCCGTTCTGGTACTTCTGGTAAATCTTTTTTGTACTTTCTCCACTGTTTCTCTGTCCTAGAGACAAAAGTTGTGCACACTGCTCCACATTTAGTCCAACCAAAGTTCTATACAAGTTTAATATAGCCTTTTTGCATTTCAATTCTATCCCTTTAGGAATGAATCCCAGTGTATTTTTATGCACTTATAAATTTGTTCAAATTAACCTTTTGTTCCTACGAAAATCCAATCTATTGTGAGTTCCCTCCCTGCTCTTCCCAGCCCACGATGACGGGGGGGGGGGGGGGGGGGGAAGAGAAGAGGAGATACAGTAACATTTCAGCATTAAAAGAATCTGTTTGCCAAATCTGTTATTTGAATAGTATGCACAGGCAGAGCCCAGAAAACACAGCAGTCCCTGTCCCCTCAGGTTTTTTTTGCTTAATCACTAACTGCCATGCAACAGCAAGCAGAAATTAATCTCTCTGATGTCAGAGGTTTACAGCATGGAAACAGGCCCTTCAGCCCAACTTGTCCCAACTGACTTGTTGCCCTTTTTTTTTTTAAACCCCTAAGCTAGTCCCAATTGCCCGCATTTGGCCCATATCCCTCTATACCCATCTTACCCATGTAACTGTCTAAATGCTTTTTAAAAGACAATATTGTACCCGCCCCTACTACTACCTCTGGCAGCTTGTTCCAGACACACCCCACCCTCTGGAAAAAATTGCCCCTCTGGACCCTTTTGTGTTTCTCCCCTCACCTTAAACCTATGCCCTCTAGTTTTAGACTTCCCGACCTTTGGGAAAAGATATTGACTATCTAGCTGATCTATGCCCCTCATTATTTTATAGACCTCTATAAGATCACCCCTCCGCCTCCTACGCTCCAGAGAAAAAAGTCCCAGTCTATCCAGCCTCTCCTTATAACTCAAACCATCAAGTCCCAGTAGCATCCTAGTAAATCTTTTCTGCACTCTTTCTAACTTAATAATATCCTTTCTATAATAGGGTGACCAGAACTGTACACAGTATTCCAAGTGTGGCCTTACCAATGTCTTGTACAACTTCAACAAGACGTCCCAACTCCTGTATTCAATGTTCTGACCGATGAAACCAAGCATGCCGAATGCCTCCTTCACCACTCTGTCCACCTGTGACTCCACTTTCAAGGAGCTATGAACATGTACCCCGAGATCTCGTTGCTCTGTAACTCTCCTCAACATCCTACCATTAACTGATTTAAGTCCTGCCCTGGTTTGATCCACCAATATGCATCACCTTGCATTTATCTAAATTAAACTCTAATTGACGCTAACTCTAATTGTCACTAATGCCAAGAACTTTCACAATCTTTCAAAGTTTCCGAAGGAAAACATTACTCATACACCTTCTAGAAGTTATATTAGAAATCATAGAAATCATAGAAACCCTACAGTGCAGAAGGAGGCCATTCGGCCCATCAAGTCTGCACCGACCACAATCCCACCCAGACACTACCCCCACATATTTACCTGCTAATCCCTCTAACCTACACATCCCAGGACTCTAAGGGGCAATTTTTTTAACCTGGCCAATCAACCTAACCCGCACATCTTTGGACTGTGGGAGGAAACCGGAGCACCCGGAGGAAACCCACGCAGACACGAGGAGAATGTGCAAACTCCACACAGACAGTGACCCGAGCTGGGAATCGAACCCGGGACCCCGGAGCTGTGAAGCAGCAGTGCTAACCACTGTGCTACCGTGCCGCCCCGAATTATTTAGGCTTATCAGTGTCCCTTGCCTTATTCACCACCTCTGGGGATGTATTGAACTTGTAATCTTATGGAATATGATCTGGAACTGGAAATAAATGGCATAATGCAACTGATGCTATAACTGTGTTAGTCCCTCCTGCAACAGATTATTAGGAATTGCCCTATACTTACTGAGTGAGATATACCTCAGTGTTATCTTTCCTAACTGAAGTGTATTCTATGTAACCATTTGTTTGTATGGTATAACCTTGGAGTAGGGGTAGCAGGACAGCACGTCGCTTTATTATTGTGTATAATAATGTTTTTCAGGCGCAAGATGAACTTGAAGCAGAAGGCCTCAAAGGGGAATTTGATCGCAATCAAGCCTCCAAGACCTTGGCCACTACCCTAAACAAGCTCATAGACAAGCTTGACGAAAAAGAAAATTTGCAAGAAGAGGAAGATAAGGACGTAGCAAAGGGCACTCCCAGCCGCTCCACAAAACAGACAGGAGGTACACAACATCCGTTTGTCCCACAATCCTTTTGAGATTTTTTTTTTCCCCCTTTTATGTAGATGTAGCGAACATGGCAAAAATATCAAGCAAGTACTTTGTACCTGCCTTCACATAGGGAATGGATGAAAGAAAAGTTATGGATAGGGTAATGGAGAAGGAGTACTATTTCAGGAAAAATGTGTGTTGGACAGCATTATAAAGTTTGCGGATGATACAAAACTTAGACACAGACGCACAAAGTAGGAGGTAGTAATGAGGGTAGTTGTAGACAATTCTGGCCAACGTGCTTCAGAAAAGATGTGAAGGCCTTGGGGTACAGAGGAAGCTTACCAGGATGTTATCTGGGATGGAATACTTCAGTTATGAGGGGACGTTTGAAAAACTAAGACTCTCTCCTTGAAGCAGAGGAGATTAAGATGTTGCCCATTAGAGGTTTTCGAGTTGGATGCAAAATTTTGCTCTGATAGAGAGAAGACCATTCCCTCTGGCAAGTGGGGCAGATGTCATCTATTTAAAATAATTGGGAAAACTATCTGGAGGGGCGATGAGAATTTCTTTTCACGGAATTGTCAGGATCTGGAATGTTCTACTTGAAATAGATATTCAAAGCTGATTCCGTGACTAAGATTAGAAGGGAGTTAACAGGTACTTGAGGATGAGGAGTTTACCGGATTATAGAAAAGAATGGGGGTGTGGGACTAAGACCAGCTGATCTTTCCGGACCTGTCACAGGTACAATGTGACACCTTCTGTGCTGTAAGTTTATATGATTCTCCTTTATCGCTTCCTCTCACCACAGCTCTTACTTTTCCACTTGAATGATTACGGGGTTCTTGCCTCATGTTTCTGGGAGTGTATCTCTTTCCTTAGGAAAGACATCCTGACATGAGTCCGAACTTTCCTTTCCTTATTGTAGAACACTGCGGATTCAAACTGTATTCTATCGTTTTGCATTACTTTCCCATCACCTCTTGGTTTTCTTTTTGAAGGCCAATAAATCTGTTTCTCAAATCTTTCTCCATAATTCAGACCTCTGATATGGAAATGAGTCTCATCATCCTTTCCTGCAACTTTGCCAGCACTTGTATATGGCTTTTAAAAAAATATACCTTGGTTTCTGGAGTCTCAATTAGTCTGACTAGGGCAGTATATGATCTGACATGGCTTTCTCTGGCTTGTATTCTATTGTATTGACTGAGCTCTAGTATTCTGTTTGTTTTCTTGATTGCAGCTCTGTGGTGGTTGGGTATGTTGAATCCACTGAGACCCCAGGTGTGTCTCAATTCCATCTTTAACTATTTTAGTCCATGGGAGTCTGTATATTTCTGCTTTTTTTTTGTTCTTCCAGTATCTACAATTAAAATTTCATCTATCTCTGAAATTCTGTTTACATATTTTGTGCACTCTTCCTGAATTTCCTCCCCAATTCATAGAATAGAATCCCTGCAGTGCAGAAGGAAGCCATTTGGCCCATCAAGTCTGCGCAGACTTCTGACAGAGTATCTTCCCCTGCTATATCCCTGTAACCCCACACACTTACCATGGCTAATCCAACTAACCTGCACATCTTTGGACACTAAGGGACAATTTAGCATGGCCAACCCACCTAACCTACACCTTTCAACTGTGGGAGGAAACCAGAGCACCTGCAGGAAACCCACGCAGACACTGGGAGAACGTGCAAACTCCACACAGTGACCCAAGGCTGGAATTGAACCTGGGTTCCTGGCGCTGTGAAGCAGCAGTGCTAACCGCTGTGGCACCGTGCTGCCCTGTGAACTGTAATTAACTGTACCTTTCACCTAATTTGGCATCATCTGCAAGTTTGACCAGTTTAATGAATCTATAAATCCAAGCAATAGATTTAAAATTGAACCGGTAGTGGTCCCAATATTGAACCCTGGAGCACCCCACTGTACTTCTCGCCAGTTGACGCAACTCCTTGCCAGTTGACAACTCCTTCAATGCATGTCTACTGTTACCTACGTTTCAGTCAACTTGGCCATTGACCTTGCGTCTACATGGTTTGGGAAGTCTGGGCACAGCCATGTTGTGGAACCTTCTGCAATTGCCTTAAATTATGGTGACTAGAGGTTGGTTGAACAAGGTCTTCCCATGGAGTTTGTACTCATTATTTATTACGGATAATCAGGAAGTTTGCTCCTGATGATGGGTTCCATTGTTTTACATGGTGCAGCCCACAACATAATGAAAGTAAATTTAACATCCCATGATATTGAACTAAGATTGATGGGTCTGTAGTTACCTTTCTGTTAGCCCGTTTTCACCCAACTGAAACCTTGACTCCCTTGTCAGTATTGATGCCTCAAATCCTCTCTCGCTTTTCATGGTTGGCACCTATACAATCTCTCCCGGTTTATTTGATTTGTTCTGAGCTCCTTTAGCCCGTTTGGAACTTCCTCCTTGCTTCTATTCAAGCACTGGCTCTAATTTAAAGGCATTAGCACACTGCAGAAGTATTGCTTGAATAATGCACCCCTCTCAAGGTGCTTGTGTTAATCTGTCCTTTCTCCTGAAGTTGACCTTGAATCAGGGTACCCAGAGGCTTTAGCTGACGGTTTAGAGCAAAAGCATCGCCGTAAGGACTTTGGGATTGGGATGCCTTTTCCGAGATTGTGAGGATGCTTTGCGGTGAGGGCTATGCCCTGATGGTGGCTAGTTCAAACTACTCGTTTTTAAAATTTATTTTTCATAAACTGTGGGCAGCAATCCCAAGTGTAGGGATGTAGGCATTTTTTTGTGGAGGTCTCAAAAATATTACAAAATGTTAGGATTGATGTACTGTTTTTTTTTTAAAAAAACGCGAATAGCCTTTGTACCTTTTGCTACTGACTTCTTGCTGCATTTCAGAGACTGAAGAAGATACTGAGGGACACGTTAAAGTCCGAGTCACAAAAATCAACCCAGGCAGCCCACTACACAAAGAAATGAAAGTGCGTGAAATGAGTGGCACAGACCCACAGCTCAGGCAGATTCAGAATGTGGTGAAAGAGCAGCTGGAGAAAGCAGGATTGAAAGCAGAAGGTAGTTTGGCGACTATTTATACTGCAACAATAAGCCTTCCTGCATTCCCCTCCTGCAAAAAGAACCAAGAATCATTTTAAAGACGTGACAGTGGAGGGCTACGACCATGCTACCTCTGTCCAAAAATATTTGCTTTGCTATCACGCTCGGGTAATACAGAGCACTGTCCACCGTGCATGGAATCCAACAGGTTTATTTGGTAGCACGAGCTTTCAGAGCGCTGCTCCTTCATCGGGTAAGTGGGAGTTCTGTTCACAAACAGGGCATATAAAGACACAAACTCAATTACAGGATAATGGTTGGAATGCGAGTCTTTACAGGTAATCAAGTCTTAAAGGTACAGACAATGTGAGTGGAGAGAGGGTTAAGCACAGGTTAAAGAGATGTGTATTGTCTGTACCTTTAAGACTTGATTACCTGTAAAGACTCGCATTCCAACCATTATTCTGTAAATTGAGTTTGTGTCTTTATATGCCCTGTCTGTGAACAGAACTCCCACTCACTTGATGAAGGGGCAGCGCTCTGAAAGCTAGTGGCTTTTGCTACCAAATAAACCTGTTGGACTTTAACCTGGTGTTGTGAGACTTCTTACTGTGCTTACCCCAGTCCAACGCCGGCATCTCCACATCACCGTGGATGGCACAGTGGTTAGCACTGTCGCTTCACGGCGCCAGGGACCCGGGTTTGATTCCCAGTTTGGGTCACTGTCTGTGTGGAGTTTGCACATTCTCCCCGTGCCTGCGTGGGTTTCCTCCGGGTGCTCCGGTTTCCTTCCACAGTCCGAAAGAAATCCTGGTTGGGTGGATTGGCCATGCTAAATTCTCCCTCAGTGTAACCCGAACAGGAGTGTGGTGACTAGGGGATTTCCACAGTAACTTCATTGAATGTTAATGTAAGCCTACTTGTGACACTAATAAATAAACTTAAGCATAAACTTTTTTTCTTTGATTTGGGCCACACCGACATCAATATCTGCCGATTATAAAAGTAAAATGAGTTTGACTGACATCACATTAGCTTTGCGACACTAAAACGTGAAAAATGCCCATAAATGATGACTAAATGGGAGCTTTGGTGAGTGAGGATAACCGTGTGAGGAAAGTGAATAATGCACAGTTTACTTTGAAGATGTGCTTAAAACATGTCGACAAAGTAAAAACACATTCGCCTGTATCCACTTCGTGCTATGGAAGTGTTTAATGCTGACAGTGGGTGCCAGAAGTGGAAACATTTTCCAGTTCCCAGCACTGACCTTCCTCACGAAGTACAGAAAGGAGAAAATGTACTTATTAAAAGTGCACTGTCTTCTATCCTAGTGCGGTTCATTGAGCATCTGTCATTTTTGTACACATCTGATTGAACCATTTCCATATAGATTAGATCACTGTGCAAGGGTTAAAAATACAATTTCAGGGCTGACTGATGCAGGGCTGCCATATTAAATGTTTTCAATTTTGGTCCTGTGCTAAACCTTTTCCCTGACTTTACAGGCACAACCTAATTGTTCATTAAATCATTAGATCGTAAAGTAGTGGAAATGCACAGTGGTTAGCACTGCTGCCTCACAGCACCAGGGACCCGGGTTCAATTCCCGACTTGGGTCACTGTCTGTGTGGAGTCTTCATGTTCTCCCTGTGTCTGCGTGGGTTTCCTCCGGGTGCTCCGGTTTCCTCCCACAGTCCGAAGGGCATGCTGGTTAGGTGGATTGGCTGTGCTAAATTCTCCCTCCGTGTCCCCAAACAGTTATCCATGGACTTCCCAGGGAGAGTGACCACAATATGATAGAATTCCAGGTACAGTTTCAGGGTGAATGCCATAGGTCCATAGCCAGTCTCCTCTTCCCCACAGTGGTTGGCACTGCTGCCTCACAGTGCCAGGGACCCGGGTTCGATTCCCAGCCTTGGGTCACTGTCTGTGCGGAGTCTGCACGTTCTCCCCATGTCTGTGTGGGTTTCCTCCAGGTGCTCCGGTTTCTCCCCTCAGTCCGAAAGACGTGCTGGTTAGGTGCATTGGCCGTGCTAAATTCTCCCCCAGTGTACCCAAACAGGCGCCTGAGTGTGGCGACTAGAGGATTTTCACAGTAACTTCATTGCAGTGTTAATGGAAGCCTTACTTGTGACACTAATAAATAAACTTTAATTTATGCTCCTGAAACACTTGTTTCAGTTATATCGGCAAAGTTTTAAATTACTGTAACCACTGAATCTTTCCAATGTGAAATGATTGGCTGCCCTTGACATCAAGGCAGCATTTGACCAAGTGTGGCATTAAGGAACCCTGGCAAACCTGAAGACAGTGGGAATTGGCAGGGGCAAACGCTCCGCTGGTTGGAGTCACACCCGGCACAAAGGAAGATGGTTGTGGAGGGTCAGTCATCTCAGCTCCAGGATATCACTGCAGGAGTTCCTCCGGGTTAGTGTCCGAGGCCCAACCATCTTCAGCTGCTTCATCAATGACCTTCCCTCCATCATAAGGTCAGAAGTGGGGATGTTCGCTGAGTGCAGATGTTCAGTGCTATTTGCAACTCTTCAGACACTGATGCAGTCCATCTCCAGAAGCAGCAAGACCTGGACAACATTCAGACTTGGGTTGATGTGTGCCACCAATATTATTTTCCTCCTAATTGCCAGGCAATGGCCATCTCCAACAAGAGAGAATCTGACCATCGTCCCATGACATTCAGTGGCATTACCATCGCTGAATCCCCCCACTGCAAAAATTCTGGGGGTTACCATTGACCAGAAACTGAACTGGACCCAGCCATATAAATACTGTGTCTCCCAGAGCAGGTCAGAGGCTGGGAATTTTGCAGCGAGTAACTCACCTCCTGACTCCCCAAACCCTGCACCATCTACAAGTCAGGAGTGTGATGGAATACTCCCCACTTGCCTGGATGGTGCAGCTCCAACAACACTCAAGAAGCTCAACACCCTCCAGGACAAAGCAACCCGGTTGATTGGCGCCCCATCCACCAACTATATTACTCTTCCTTTGTTACTGGGTGAAAATCCCAGAACTCGTCCCCCCCCAACAGCACCATGGGTGTACCTACACCTCGGGGACTGCAGCGGTTCAAGGAGACAGCTTGCCACCACCTTCTCAACGGGCAATTGATGACAAGCAGCCAAAGCTGGCCTAGCCAGCGACACCCACACCTCGTGAACAAATAACACAAAATACCTTTGGCTGTGGTGATTTGAGGTTGATGGACTGGTTGACGTTAGCTTATTATTTTTAATGTGCTATAATCCTGGTGTTTTCAATAGTGCGCAAGTTTTCAAAAATTGCCATCCTCCATGTGCTGCTATTCCTTTCTGTGGAAAGGGTGATCTGAATTTCTTTAAAACGCAATATTATTCTGAAATTTAGACTTGCACCAACTAACTTTGAGCTCCTCCTGCCAGGCTTCCTTCAATCAGGCCGAACAATGCCTGAGCTAGTTAGCCTTCAGCCCTAGCCACAGTTCCACGTGTTTGAGGAGGCACTTTACTTCTGTCTGGTCCAGTGAAAGATGAAATGTTAGTGTACTCAAATCATTCTTTCCATGATTACCATTCCTCTACATTTACAAGCTGAGTGTTTTATGCTCCCTTTTGAAATGGCTTACTGTAACAGTTTTTCCCCCCAAGTTATTATGAGAGCATTAGGATTATTTCTCGGATTTCAAATGTGAAGGAAGGAAGTGTTTTAAACTATTGTACCCAGCTGTTCATCTACTGGTGTGTTATTTCTATTGTGGTTCACCAAGACTTGTTCTCAGTGGAAGCAGAAATGTGTTTTGGGTAACTCGCATTGTCTTTCAGAAGTTAGGATGGTTGTCCTCGGAATGTGCAAATATTTGGAGTCATTGAGGTTTACAGCATGGAAACAGGCCCTTCGGCCCAACTTGTCCATGCCACCCTTTTTTTTAAACCATCAAGCTAGTCCCAATTGCCCGCATTTGGCCCATATCCCTCTATACCCTTCGTACCCATGTAACTGTCTAAATGCTTTTTGAAAGATAAAATTGTACCCGCCTCTACTACTACCTCTGGCAGCTCGTTCCAGACACAACATTCTGTGGAAAAAATTGCCCCTCTAGACCCTTTTGTATCTCTCCGCTCTCACCTTAAACCTATGCCCTCTAGTTTTCGACTCCCCTAACTTTGGGAAAAGATGTTGACTATCTACCTTATCTATGCCCATAATTTTCTAGACCTCTATAAGATCACCCCTCCGCCTCCTACGCTCGAGGAAAAAAGTCCCAGTCTATCCAGCCTTTCCTTACAACTCAATTCATCAAGTCCCGGTAGCATCCTAGTAAATCTTTTCTGCACTCTTTCTAGTTTAATAATATCCTTTCTATAATTGGGTGACCAGAACTGTACACAGTGAATGGAGTGGGTGGGGTTCCTCCACCCTACTGACAGGCCACTGGAAGCAAGAGTGGCATTTCAATAGTGAGACCTCTTCACATCATTCAGCACAAGATTGGCAATTCATGCCGTTTAAGTAAGTGTTCACAGCCAAGTTAAATGGGGCAGGGTTACAGTTCACCCCCCCCCACAGAATTGTAATGATTAAAGCAAGTCCATTCTGTGCTCTGTCTGATCTACAGCAGCTTATAGCAATCAGGTAATTAGCAATACCAAAACTTTGCATATATTTTTAACAGCTAGTAAAATGTTCTTATTTGCATAACATTGCTGTCTGAGCAGGGTAAAAAAGATTTTGAAGGATGCAGTGACAATTCACTGAATAAACACTGGGTTTTCTTTTCAGGTAAAATCGAAGTGAAGATTGTAACAACTGGATCTCTTGGGGATGATGATGATATGCACTGGCTATCGGAAGAAGACACCAAATCCTTCAGAGAGCTTCTCATCAACTTGCTGGTGAGAATGCTTGCTCTGCTACGTTGTTAATCAGCAAGATTGTGATGCTATTTTCTCCCCAGAGGGTATTTCACAGCATCCCTACAGTTCCGGAGGAGGCCATTCAGCCCATTGAGTCTGCACTGGCGCTCCCACAGCGCATCTTACCCAGATTTCCCCCTGCCCTATCCCTGTAACCATGTGCACTTACCTTGCCAATCCACCTAACCTACGCATCTCTGGACTTGTAAGGGGCAATTTAGCATGGCCAATCCACCTAACCTACGCATCTTTCAACTGTGGTGTTCGGAGCAATGCAATTCGTAGACGCAAGGTAGAACTTGCTATTTGCAGTGGGCAGTTTATTGGAAAATCAGTGGTCCTATTACATGCTATTTTCCATTCTTGTATCTATTAGCACTGTGCACCCACCATTTTTCATATTTCACGCATTGATATTGTGGGGCCTTTGAAAATTCCACACACAAACTCGTCCAGTCTGTTATTGGTTGTCATTCTTCACGCTTGCTGTCTGTTGAGCTTTTGGTTTTGAGGGTTGAATTACATCCAGATCTTGGGCAAACTCAGTATGGTCCTTCCAATAGTGTAGAAAATTGGCTAAAATGCAACCTATGTTGACTTGTTTCCTCGATCCCTTTGTTACTGTTCCTCCCCTTCCCAATTATTACCATATTACCCCCCACATTTAGTACCAAGCTGAATGTCAATGTAAAGGTATGAGCAGTGTATGTAGCGTTCCAGGCAATTGTGTTGACCAATGAGAGAGTTCCATAATTTGAGGCACAGACAGGGTGGATCGTCAGAGGCTTTTTCCCCAGGGTGGAAGTGTCAATTACAAGGGGGCACAGGTTCAAGGTGAGAGGGGGAAAGTTTAAGGGAGATGTGCGGGGGAAGTTTTTCACGCAGAGTGTGGTGGGTGCCTGGGACGCGCTGCCAGAGGAGGTGGTGGAAGCAGGAACATTAGCAACATTTAAGAGGCATCTGAATGGGTACATGAATAGAGGGATAGGGACCGAGTAAGGGCAGAAGGGTTTTTTAGTTAGGGCATCACGATTGGTACTGGCTTGGAGGGCTGAAGGGCCTGTTCCTGTGCTGTATTTTGTTCTTTGTAAATAGTGATGGGGCAGGAGTAACAACAGTCTATCTGCAATCATAGAATCCCTACAGTGCAGGAGGAGGCCATTCAGCCCATCAAGTCTGCGCCAACTACAATCCCACCCAGGCCTTATTCCTGTAACCCCACATATTTACCCTGCTAATCCCCTAACACTCTGCTTAATTTAGCATGGCCAATCCACCTAAATCCCGCATCTTTGGACTGTGGGAGGAAACTGGAGCACCGGAGGAAACCCACACAGACATGGGGGGAACGTGCAAACTCCACAAAGACAGTCACCCAGGCCAGGAATTGAACCTGGGTCCCTGGTGCTGTGAGGCAGCAGTGCGAACCGCTGTGCCACTGTGCCGCCCATTCGCAGGGGATGGGAATGCCTATTATGCAGAGGTATAAGCATTACGGAGGAAGATTGGGAGGAAACATGACCTGTCTTTTAAAATTTGGTAGGCCAGGTTTTCATCTGCTGACTGGAGATGCATTGAGTGTGTATCATTTAAAATCTAAAATATTCCATTTTTCCAATAGACCGGTGGTACTGAGGAGGTTTACAAAGAACAACAGAGGCAACAGCAGTTGGAGGATAATTACCGCTTTGTGTGGGGGGAGAACCAAGAGGAAGCACAGTCGTCGAGCAGCACAGATTCTGATGATATGGACTTCTAGGGACACGTGACTCTGGGCATAAATCAAACACATCTTCGGGTGTTAGCACATGAACCAGTCAATTTGCACTTTGCCATGCATAGCGGCATACTTGTGATCACCGATCACAATAGATAATAAATGAACCTGCAGAAGAACGGTCAGATATTTGCATTTTTATTGAGCTGACGTGGAATTTTATGTTTGTCTGATGCAGTCTTTTTTTGTGTGGTGGAAATGGGTAGTGCTAAAACCCCAATGTGTTTCTCGGTGGCAAACCTAATCGGCAAAGCACTGACGCGGCCAGACATTCATTCTCCCTGACCCGTGGACGAACGTGATTCCATAAGAGGTAAGGACTGTTGATTAATGTGAAGTCTAAGCAATGAATGTAATGTTTTTGTCCTAAAATGGAAGTTGTCTCTTGAAATCACAAGTAGAAAGCTGGACAGGGGAAGAATCCGAGCTTGAGCAACCTGAGGAAGACTTGACTGGGATTGCTTCAGAGCAGTAGCAAAGATAAAAGCCAACCGTTCCAGTCTTTAGATTCCATCACTGGCTTCAAGCTCTTTGGGAGATATTTATTTCCATGATGGTTTTGTTTCCTGCCCAGTTAGCCAAAGTCTGAGACCATAAGCAACTGTTCCCTTTTTTAAAACTTGGACCAAGACTTCCTTGTCAAATGGCAACTTGCTGCTAAGGAAAAGTAAACCCAAAATGTGACATGATCCACTGTCCCTTTCGCGATTAGCTATCGCGGCTGCCAGGTACTTGTCTCTGGGAGCCAACTGGTAACTTTATTAATGTTTGTGTATATGTTTGTGTCTCTGATTTTTTTTGTGTTCACTGCTTTGTAATTCCAAAATATGGATTCGCTTTGTCAATAACGCAGCAGCTGCAATGCAAGTTTGCCATACATAGGCCAAGTAGAGACCTACTTTCTCCAACTCTTAAAATATTTGAGCAACACTGATTGAATAATGTTTAATAAAAATATAGTATACAGTTGCGTACAGTTTAGCCATTTTTCTTTCCTGAATCAAGCACCTAGTGGGTGAAAGGTTTCGCATTTCACTCGATACTGAATTATATTTACTCAAAGAAAATGGAAATGCCAGCGTTGGACTGGGGTAAGCACAGCAAGAAGTCTCACAGCACCAGGTTAAAGTCCAACAGGTTTATTTGGAATCACGAGCTTTCGGAGCACTGCTCCCTCATCAAGATGTAGATACTCCTGATGACGGAGCAGTGCTCCGAAAGCTTGTGATTCCAAATAAACCTGTTGGACTTTAACCTGGTGTTGTGAGACTTCTTAAAGAAAGCTTTCACCATCGAGGGGTTTAGATAATGCACTGAAATGAAGTCATCCAGCTTGAGAATTTTGACAAATGTGAGCTGATCAGAGTCCGTCGGGATTTTCAAAGCGCAAGTCGCGTCCGACAAATGTCGTTGAATATTTTTGAGTTACAAATGTTTTACATTTTTATTGATTGGTATCACAAGTAGTCTTACATTAACACTGCAATGAAGTTACTGTGAAATTCCCTTAGTCGCCACACTCCTGTTCGGGTACACTGAGGGAGAATTTAGCACGGCCAATGCACCCTAACCAGCACGTCTTTCAGACTGTGGGAGGGAACCGGAGCACCCGGAGGAAACCCACGCAGATACAGGGAGCAGACTGGGGAAGGAAACCGGAATACCTGGAGGAAACCCACACAGACACAGGGAGCAGACTGGGGAAGGAAACCGGAATACCTGGAGGAAACCCACGCAGACACAGGGACCAGACTGGGGAAGGAAACCGGAATACCTGGAGGAAACCCACACAGACACAGGGAGCAGACTGGGGAAGGAAACCGGAATACCTGGAGGAAACCCACGCAGACACAGGGAGCAGACTGGGGAAGGAAACCGGAATACCTGGAGGAAACCCACACAGACACAGGGAGCAGACTGGGGAAGGAAACCGGAATACCTGGAGGAAACCCACGCAGACACAGGGAGCAGACTGGGGAAGGAAACCGGAATACCCGGAGGAAACCCATGTGGTCGATGCGCAACTGTTTTTTTTTTACATGAACTTCTAGAACCATTCAACTTGGTCCTGCTTGAGTGTTTGAAATGAGACACTGGAGTTGGAAGCAACTTGGATGGGGAATTGGTTAGGAGACAGGAGCACTCAAATTGGCTGAGAGGGTGTGCCCTCGGGATCTGTACAAGGGCCTCAATCTTTTAAATGTAGTTCTATTCATGCCACAGATGCCAGGCAATGACCATCAGTGAGGGAGGATCTAAACATTGACATCCAGTGGCATTACCATCGACATCCTGAGGGTTACCATTGACCAGAAACTCAACTGGACCCAGCCATATAAATACTGTGGCTACAGGAGCAGGTCAGAGGCTGGGAATCCTGCAGTGAGTAACTCACCTCCTGACTCCCCCAAAGCCTGTCCACCATCTACAATAAGAAGTTTAACAACACCAGTCTACAAGTCAGGAGTGTGATGGAATACTCCCCACTTGCCTGGATGGTGCAGCTCCAACAACACTCAAGAAGCTCAACACCATCCAGGACAAAGCAGCCCCGCTTGATTGGTCCCCCATCCACAAACACCCACTCCCTCCACCACCGACGCTCAGTAGCAGCAGTGTGTACCATCTACAAGATGCACTGCGGGAATTCACCAAAGCTGCTCAGGCAGCACCTTCCAAACCCACAACCTCTACCATCTAGAAGGACAAGGGCAGCAGATACATGGGAACACCCCCACCTGGAGGTTCCCCTCCAAGTCACTCACCATCCTGACTTGGAAATATATCACCGTTCCTTCACTGTCGCTGGGTCAAAATCCTGGAACTCCCTCCCTAACAGCACTGTGGGTGTACCTACACCACATGGACTGACTGATGTCCAATAACAATCCTGGAACTCCCTCCCTAACAGCACTGTGGGTGTACCTACACCACATGGGCTGACTGATGTCCAATAACAATCCTGGAACTCCCTCCCTAACAGCACTGTGGGTGTACCTACACCACATGGGCTGACTGATGTCCAATAACAATCCTGGAACTCCCTCCCTAACAGCACTGTGGGTATACCTACACCACATGGACTGACTGATGTCCAATAACAATCCTGGAACTCCCTCCCTAACAGCACTGTGGGTGTACCTACACCACATGGACTGACTGATGTCCAATAACAATCCTGGAACTCCCTAACAGCACTGTGGGTGTACCTACACCACATGGGCTGACTGATGTCCAATAACAATCCTGGAACTCCCTAACAGCACTGTGGGTGTACCTACACCACATGGGCTGACTGATGTCCAATAACAATCCTGGAACTCCCTAACAGCACTGTGGGTGTACCTACACAGGATTGACTGATGTTCAATAACAATCCTGGAAAACACTACCTAACAACTGTGTGCGCGCGTCCACCGATCTGCTTGAGGGGTGATTAGGGATGGACAATAGATGCTGGTTTAGCCCGTAATAAGAACATAATGTACAATATGAAAGGTTGCATATGGCTAAATATTCCACTCTTGGCATCCAATAGCTTGCTTGTGACTGATGCGGAATGAAAAGAGAACATTAAGCAGGTGATGAAATGGCACCGAAAAAGTAATAGAAATTAAAATGAATCCTTTTAATCCAGTCATTTCTGGACCTGTATTCACAACTTGTATTGTCACCTTAAATCTGTCTACAGTTCCCGTGTAATGAAAATTTACTACATAGGTATAGCAGCTTTAATCATGTAAATATTAACTAACAAAAAGCCCATTTCACGGAAGCCTTTTACAGAAACTGGCCATTCCGTTTCCAATGCTGGAGGTAAATTTGGGATGGCCATATTGGGGCCATCCCATTGGTTTCTAGTAAAACCCGTTGTGATACTGGATTGGTGTCAAAATATTCCTTATCTTTTCAACTATATTAGAGTGCTATACAAGAAAGGAAATCCCTAACAGTCGTGCAGCAAGACTAACATTGGAACAGCATTAGGCCACTTGGCCCATCGAGTCTGCTCTACCATTCAATCATGGCTCATATTTTTCTCATCCCTATTTTCCTGCCTTTTCCCCATATTAATCAAGAACCTATCTATCTCTGTCTTTAAAGACACCCAATGACCCGGCCTCCACAGCCTTCTGCGGCAAAGAGTTCCACAGATTCACCACTCTGAAGAAATTCCTCCTCTTCTCTGTTTTAAAGGATCGTCCCTTTAGCCTGAGGTTGTGCCCTCTGGTTCTAGTTTTTCCTACTAATGGAAACATCCTCTCCACGTCCACTCTATCCAGGCCTCGCAGTATCCTGTAAGTTTCAATAAGATCCCCCTCCCTCATCCTTCTAAACTCCAAGTACAGACCCATTGCATTAAATCATCATAAAGGGTTTTCTCACGCCTGATTTGGGGCTTAAATTATTCTTTCCTTGGAGTGGGGTGGCTCCACCTCTCTGTCCTGTAATTTTTTTTTCAAATTCATTCTGGGAAGTGGATGCCACTGGCACGATCTGCATTTGTTGGTCCATCCCTAATTGGCTTTGAGTCAGTGGTCTAGCCTGCTGAAGCCTAAATATTGAAGGTATTTCCCGTGTTGAGGGGGAATTCCTGGATTTTGACCCAGGGATTCTATGTACTGAGGATGGTCTGACTTGAAGGTGCTGGTGTTCCGATGTACCTGCTATCCTGGATAGAACCATAGGAATGATGCGGCACAGAAGGGGGCCATTCGGCCCATCTTATCCATGCTGACCCAAAGACATCCAGGTGCCCTTTCTAATCCCATCTTCCGACACATGGCCCACAGCCCTGCAATTTACAGTACTTAAGGTTCAGATCCAGGTACTTTTCAAGGGAGTTTAAGGTCTCTGCCTCCACCACCAACTCGGGCAGTGAATTCCAGACATCCACCACCCTCTGCGTTTTACAAAAAAAAACTTTTTCTTATCCTGTCTAATTCTTCTGCCACTTGGGTTCGATCTATGGTCCCTGGTTTTAGAACACTGCCAAGAGAAACTGGTTCCCCCTGTCTACTCTCTACCTATCCCTCTCGATTCTGTACACCTCAATCATGTCACCCCCTCAACCTTTTCTGTTCCAAGGAAAATAACCCCAACCTCTCCAACTCTCCTCATAGCTACAGTTCTCCAGCCCTGGCAGCATCCCTGTAAATCTCATCTGCGCACTCTCCAGATCAATTACATCCTTCCTGTAATGTGACCAGAACTGCACACAATACTCCAGTTGTGGCCTCACCAGTGTCTTGTACAGTTTCATCATCATATCCCTACTTTTGCATTCTATACCTTTGCCAACTAAGGAGAGCATTCCGTATGCCTTCTTTACAGCCTTATCTACCTGTACTGCTGCCTTTAGGGCCAGTGCACTTGCGTGCCAAGATCCTGCACTTCATCTACTCCTCGGAGTATATTCCCATTTATTGTGTATTCTCTTTTAATATTTGACCTCCCTAAATACATTACCTCACACTTAGCAGAGTTGAACTCTGGTCCCAGAGCTCAAATCTGGTAAGTCCAAATCGTTAATATATAACCGAAACAGCAAGGGTCCCAACACCGAGCCCTGTGGAACACCACTTAGAACATAGAACATAGAACAGTGCAGCACAGAACAGGTCCTTCGGCCCACGATGTTGTGCCGAGCTTTATCTGAAACCAAGATCAAGCTATCCCACTCCCTATCATCCTGGTGTGCTCCATGTGCCTATCCAATAACCGCTTAAATGTTCCTAAAGTGTCTGACTCCACTATCACTGCAGGCAGTCCATTCCACACCCCAACCACTCTCTGCGTAAAGAACCTACCTCTGATATCCTTCCTATATCTCCCACCACGAACCCTATAGTTATGCCCCCTTGTAATAGCTCCATCCACCTGAGGAAATAGTCTTTGAACGTTCACTCTATCTATCCCCTTCATCATTTTATAAACCTCTATTAAGTCTCCCCTCAACCTCCTCCGCTCCAGAGAGAACAGCCCTAGCTCCCTCAACCTTTCCTCATAAGACCTACCCTCCAAACCAGGCAGCATCCTGGTAAATCTCCTCTGCACTCTTTCCAGCGCTTCCACATGACCAGAACTGCACACAATATTCCAAATGTGGTCTCACCAAGGTCCTGTACAGTTGCAGCATAACCCCACGGCTCTTAAACTCCAACCCCCTGTTAATAAAAGCTAACACACTATAGGCCTTCTTCACAGCTCTATCCACTTGAGTGGCAACCTTTAGAGATCTGTGGATATGAACCCCAAGATCTCTCTGTTCCTCCACAGTCTTCAGAACCCTACCTTTGACCCTGTAATCCACATTTAAATTAGTCCTACCAAAATGAATCACCTCACATTTATCAGGGTTAAACTCCATTTGCCATTTTTCAGCCCAGCTTTGCATCCTATCTATGTCTCTTTGCAGCCTACAATAGCCCTCCACCTCATCCACTACTCCACCAATCTTGGTGTCATCAGCAAATTTACTGATCCACCCTTCAGCCCCCTCCTCTAAGTCATTAATAAAAATCACAAAGAGCAGAGGACCAAGCACTGATCCCTGCAGCACTCCGCTAGCAACCTGCCTCCAATCTGAAAATTTTCCATCGACCACCACCCTCTGTCTTCGATCAGACAGCCAGTTACCTATCCAATCGGCCAACTTTCCCTCTATCCCACACCTCCTCACTTTCATCATAAGCCGACCATGGGGGACCTTATCAAACGCCTTACTAAAATCCATGTATATGACATCAACTGCCCTACCTTCATCAACACACTTAGTTACCTCCTCACAAAATTCAATCAAATTTGTGAGGCACGACTTGCCCTTCATGAATCCGTGCTGACTATCCTGGATTAATCCGCATCTTTCTAAATGGTCGTAAATCCCATCTCGAAGCTCCTTTTCCATCAATTTACCAACCACCGAAGTAAGACTAACCGGTCTATAATTACCAGGGTCATTTCTATTCCCTTTCTTAAACAGAGAAACAACATTTGCCATTCTCCAGTCCTCTGGCACCATCCCCGTGGACAGCGAGGACCCAAAGATCAAAGCCAAAGGCTCTGCAATCTCATCCCTTGCCTCCCAAAGAATCCTAGGATATATTTCATCAGGCCCAGGGGACTTATTGACCTTCAGTTCATTCAAAACTGCCAGGACATCCTCCCTCCGAACATCTATTTCCTCCAGCCTATTAGCCTGTAACACCTTCTCTTCCTCAAAAACATGGCCCCTCTCCTTGGTGAACACTGAAGAAAAGTATTCATTCATCACCTCGCCTATCTACTGACTCCATACACAAGTTCCCACTACTGTCCTTGACCGGCCCTAACCTCACCCTGGTCATTCTTTTATTCCTCACATAAGAGTAAAAAGCCTTGGGGTTTGCTTTCCATTTGCTTTCCACTTGAACCTGCTTTCCATTTGCAAGGGCATCCATCGACCATTACTCTTTGTTTCCTGTGCTGGTTAGGTGGATTGGCCATGCTAAATTGCCCCTTACAGGGTGTGGGTAAGATGCTCTGTCAGAGAGTCAGTGCAGACTCGATGGGCCAAATGGCCTCTTCTGCACTGTGGGGAGTCTGATTGCCTTATGCACCTCGGTGTTAAACGTTTGTGAATGTTTTGTCATGTTGAAAGAAGCTATAGAAATACAAGTTGTTGTGAGGTCAGTCTTTCCATTGCTTTCCAATTAGAGGTGGAGTACCTCCCAGGACCTGTTGGTGGCAACACTGAGCTGATTAAGCTCAGAGCTCTTGACAGCACCAATGGTTCCTCGTGATGATTTAGTTATTTGGGTGGAATAGGTGGATTGTTGTGTGTGCACGATAGGGGTTCTGTGACTTAGGGTCAATTTATGTGAGGTTAATGGGGACAGGGTGGGCACGGTAGCACAGTGGTTAGCACTGCTGCTTCACAGCTCCAGGGTCCTGGGTTCGATTCCCGGATCGGGTCACTGTCTGTGTGGAGTTTGCACATTCTCCTCGTGTCTGCGTGGGTTTCCTCCGGGTGCTCCGGTTTCCTCCCACAGTCCAAAGATGTGCGGGTTAGGTTGATTGGCCAGGTTAAAAATTGCCCCTTAGAATCCTAAAATGCGTAGGTTAGAGGGATTAGCGGGTAAATATGTGGGGGTAGGGCCTGGGTGGGATTGTGGTCGGTGCAGACTCGATGGGCCGAATGGCCTCCTTCTGCACTGGAGGGTTTCTATGAGGGTGGGGGAAGAGGACCTGGGTAAGTTACTCTGTCAGAGATTTGGTGCAGAGTTGATGGGTCGAATGGTCTCTTCTGCCGTGGTGGGATTTGAACCTGTATTCCTCAGAGCATTAACCTCTGCCTTTGGATTACTAGTCCAGTGACATTACCACGATGTCACCCTCCTATTTTGGGAGGCAGCAACACATTCAAGAAGGAAAACAGCAACGGAAACGGAGTGAAAAGGCAGGGAGCGATCTAGTCTCCCTGACAACTCTGTCTGCAGAAAGTGTGTCCAGCTGCAGCTCCTCACAGACGGCATTGTTCGGTTGGAGTGGCAGATACACTGTGGAGCACACGGGGCAGAGAGGGTGATAGACACTAGTTACAGGGAGGTTGTCACACCACCAGTTCAGTCAGGAGAGGCAGGCAGGTAGTGCAGGAGTCTCCTGTGCCTATTCCCCCCTCAGACAGGTATACCGTTTTGGATACTGTTGAGGGGGATAGCCTGTCGGGGGGAGATACCAGCAGCAGCCAGGCCTGTGACACCACACCTGGTTCTGCTGTAGAGCAGGGTTGGGGGCACAGTGGTTAGCACTTCTGTCTCACAGCGCCAGAGACCCGGGTTCGATTCCGGCCTCTGGTCACTGTCTGTGTGGAGTCTGCACGTTCTCCCCATGTCTGCGTGGGTTTCCTCCTCACTCCCAAGATGTGCCAGTTAGGTGAATTGGCCATGCTCAATTGACCCTAGTGTCAGGGGGATTACCAAAGTAAATGTGTGGGGTTATGGGAATAGGGCCTGTGTGGTATTAAACTCGATTAGGCCAAATAAGAACTAGGAGTAGGCCATCTGGCCCCTCGAGCCTGCTCCGCCATTCAATAAGATCATGGCTGATCTTTTCATGGACTCAGCTCCACTTACCCGCCCGCTCACCATAACCCTTAATTCCTTTACTGTTCAAAAATCTATCTATCCTTGCCTTAAAAACATTCGATGAGGTAGCCTCAACTGTGCAGGGAATTCCACAGATTCACAAACTTTTGTGTGAAGTTCCTCCTCAACTCAGTCCTAAATCTGCTCCCCCTTATTTTGAGGCTATGCCCCCTAGTTCTAGTTTCACCCGCCAGTGGAAACAACTTCCCTGCTTCTATCTTATCTATTCCCTTCATAATCTTATATGTTTCTATAAGATCCCCATCATTCTCATGGTCTCCTTCTGTACTGTAGGGATTCTATGATTCCATGAAAGAGCAAGCGAGCAGTAGTAATGGAGGACTCGCTAGTTAGAGGCACAGACGGGCGTTTCTGTGGCTGCGATTGAAACTCAAGGAGGGTGTGTTGCCTCCCTGGTGTCAGGCTCAAGGATGCCTTGGGTTGCAGGGCATTCTTGAGGGGGAGGGTGAGCAGCCAGAGATTGTACATATTGGTACCAACGACATAGGTAGGAAAAGGGATGAGGTCCTGAAGTGTGAATAGAGAGAGTTAGGCAGAAGGCTAACATGCAGCACCTTGAAGGTAGTAAATTCTAGACTACTGCCAGTGCCACGTGCTAGTGAGAGTAGGAAGATTAGGCAGATGAATGCGTGGCTTGAGAGCTGGTGCAGGGGGCAGGGATTTAGATTTTTGGATCATTGGAATCTTTTATGGGGAAGGGGTGACCTGTTCAAGAGGGACGGGTTACAATTGAACTGGAGGGGGACTGATATCCTGGCGGGGAGATTTGCTCCAGCCACTCGGGAGGTTTAAACTAGTTTGGCAGGGGGTTGGGACCCAAAGCAGTTGGGAGACAGAAGAGAAGGTTGAGGACAGCACAGAAGTTAAAGATAGCACATGAAATAGTACATACAGTGTCAGTAATCTTATTACTAGACGGGCCCCCACACATTTACCCTGCTAACCCACTGACACCAGGGTCAATTTAGCATGGCCAATCCACCTAACCAGCACGTCTTTTGGACTGTGGGAGGAAACTGGAGCGCTCGGAGGAAACCCATGCAGACATGGGGAGAATGTGCCAACTCCACACAGACAGTGACCCAACCCAAGAAGAATCTGGGGCAGCAGTGCTAACTACTGTGCCACCGTGTTGCCCGAACCTGCTCTCCAGCAGAACCAGGTGTGGTCATCATAGAATCATAGAAACCCTACAGTGCAGAAGGAGGCCATTCGGCCCATCGAATCTGCACCGACCACAATCCCACCCAGGCCCTACCCCCACATATTTTACCCGCTAATCCCTCTAACCTACGCATCCCAGGACTCTAAGGGGCAATTTTTTTTTAACCTGGCCAATCAACCTAACCCGCACATCTTTGGACTGTGGGAGGAAACCGGAGCACCCGGAGGAAACCCACGCAGACACGAGGAGAATGTGCAAACTCCACACAGACAGTGACCCAAGCCGGGAATCGAACCCGGGACCCTGGAGCTGTGAAGCAGCAGTGCTAACCACTGTGCTACTGTGCCGCCCATAGGCCTGGCTGCCATAGGCCTGGCTGCAAAAGCAGGGCAGAGAGCAAGGGAAGTCTAGATTAAACTGTATTTATTTCAATGCAAGAGACCAAACGGGCGAGGCAGATGAACTCCGGGCATGGATATTATAGCAATTACTGAAATATGGCTAAGGGAGGGACAGGACTGGCAGCTCAATGTTCCAGGGTACAGATGCTATAGGAAAGATAAAACAGGAGGTAAGAGAGGAGGGGGAGTTGCACTTTTTTGATTCGGGAAAACATCACGGCCGTACTGAGAGGGGATATATCCCAGGGTTCGGCCACTGAGTCTATATGGGTAGAACTGAGAAATAAGGAGGGGGAAATCACTTTGATAGGGCTGTACTATCGGTCCCCAAATAGTCGGCGGAAAATTGAGGAGCAAATATGTAAGGAGATTATAGATAGCTCCAAGAAAAATAGGGTGGTAATAGTCGGAGATTTTAACTTTCCCAACATTGACTGGGACAGCCATAGTATTAGAGGGTTGGATGGAGAGGAAATTTGTTGAGTATATTCTGGAGGAATTTTTCATTCAGTATGTGGATGGCCCGACTAGAGAGGGGGCAAAACTTGACCTCCTCTTGGGAAATCAGGAAGGGCAGGTGACAGAAGTGTTAGTGAGTAAGTTGTTTGAAGGCATTCTGAGACACTGGATCGACAGACATTTGGCGAGGACTGATTAGGGACAGTCAGCATAGCTTTGTGAGTGGAAAATCATGTCTCTCAAATTTGAGTTTTTTTGAAGGGGTAACCAAGAAGGCAGATGAGGGCAATGCAGTCGACATTGTCTACATGGACTTTAGCAAGGCCTTTGACAAGGTACAGCATGGTAAGTTGTTGAATGAGGTTAAATCTCACGGGATCTCGGGTGAGGTAGCTAAATGGATACAAAATTCGCTTGACAGAAGGCAGAGCGTGGTTGTAGAGGGTTGTTTTTCAAACTGGAGGCCTGTGACCAGCGGTGTGCCTCAGGGATCAGTGCTGGATCCACTGTTATTTGTCATTTATATTAATGATTTATGAGAATATAAGAGGCATGGTTAGTAAGTTTGCAGATGACACCAAGATTGGTGGCATAGTGGACAGTGAAGGAAGTTATTTCGGATTGCAATGGGATCTTGATCTATTGGGCCAGTGGGCTGACGAATGGCAGATGGAGTTTAATTTAGATAAATGCGAGGTGATGCATTTTGCTAGATCGAACCAGGGCAGGACTTACTCAGTTAATGGTCGGCGTTGGGGAGAGTTACAGGACAAAGAGATCTAGGGGTACAGGTTCATAGCTCCTTGAAAGTGGAGTCGCAGGTGGACAGAGTGGTGAAGAAGGCATTCGGCATGCTTGGTTTCATCGGTCAGAACATTGAATACAGGAGTTGGGATGTCTTGTTGAAGTTGTACAAGACATTAGTAAGGCCACACTTGGAATACTGTGTACAGTTCTGGTCACCCTATTATAGAAAGGATATTATTAAACTAGAAAGAGTGCAGAAAAGATTTACTAGGATGCTCCTGGGACTTGATGGTTTGTGTTATAAGGAGAGGCTGAATAGACTGGGACATTTTTCTCTGGAGCGTAGGAGGCTGAGGGGTGATCTTGGAGGTCTATAAAATAATGAGGGGCACAGATCAGCTAGATAGTCAACATCTTTTCCCAAAGGTAGGGGAGTCTAAAACTAGAGGGCAAAGGTTTAAGGTGAGAGGCGAGAGATACAAAAGGATCCAGAGGGGCAGTTTTTTCAGAGGGTGGTGAGTGTCTGGAACAAGCTGCCAGAGGTAGTACTTGAGGTGGGTACAATTTTGTCTTTTTAAAAGCATTTAGACAGTTACATGGGCAAGATGGATATAGAGGGATATGGGCCAAATGCAGGCAATTGGGATTAGCTTAGTGGTAAAAACTGGGCGGCATGGACAAGCTGGGCCGAAGGGCCGGTTTCCATGCTGTAAACCTCTATGACTAGGTGTTTCTTTGTTAAAATAAAACCCTGCAGTGTAAGCACTTTGCTCCCCGTCTCCCTTAGCTTGAGCCCCCATTTTCCCCCCTGCTCTGCTCCCACTGGGCCAGCACTCTGCGGTCACAGCAATTTTAAAGCTTTAACATGGGACATAGTTGAAAAAAAGTTGATTGAAAGAATAAAACTTGAGATGGAGTTTGTGTGAGACCATAAGAACAGAAGTAGGCCATTCACCCCATAGAGCCTTCTCTGCCGTTCAATGAGATCATGACAGATCTGCTGTGACATTCCTCAACTCCACTTTCAACTCCATTCCCTTCCTGATTAAAAATCTCAGCCTTGACCATACTGACCGACCCAGCCTCTGCAGCCCTCTGTGGGAAAGAATTCCACAGATTCACTTCCCTCTGAGAGAAGGTTGTGAATGTAGCCCAGTCCATCACTCAAACCAGCCTCCCATCCATTGACTCTGTCTACAGAGATGGATGACGAACCCTGATTTGGTTTTTATTTTTATTCTTTTATTTCAAAATGTTAAATAGTCATTGTTTTTTTCCCATTTCATAGAATCATAGAATCCTACAGTGCAAAAGGAGGCCATTTGGCCCATCAACTCTGCACCGACCACAATCCCACCCAGGTCCTATCCCCGTAACCTCACGCATTTACCCCAGCTAGTTCCCTGACATTAAGGGGCAATTTAGCACGGCCAATCCACCTAACCTCCACATCTTTGGACACTAAGGGACAATTTAGCATGGCCAATCCCCCTAACCTCCACATCTTTGGACACTAAGGGGCAATTTAGCATAGCCAATCCACCTAACCTGCCCATCTTTGTCTCTCTTTGCATCAGCTCTCGTCCATCGAGTCTGTGTCACTCCATGTTTTTTAGTGCCCTGTTGGCACTGCCACCCTCACCCTGTGGAGGACAGGATCCGGTAGCTTGGCCTTGATGCCCGATTGGGGCACCAGGAGGAGGCGCAACCGAAGCTTTCAGTCTGACCCTCGGGCTCGTCTCCTACAGCCGTGGCAAAATCCCGGTGCTCCCAGCCTCTGTCCGGACACAAGTTGGGCTGAGATGTCGATGATGCACTATCAATCAAGCAAAGACTAGTTTGTATGCAAGAACAAATAGGCTTTTATTAGCAAAGGACTTGGAGCACACCCATGCCGATGAACTGGTCCAGACTGAGGCAGGGGGTGGGGAGCAGTTACCTTTATACCTGGACCGGGGGGGAGGAGTCCCGGGCAGGGACATGTCCAGCCATGTCACACACACACAGGCAATAAGCTAACAGTGGTTTACCACAGTCGTTGGTTTGCATGAAGAGAGACGGGGGGAGGTGGGGGAAAGGTTTCCAACGGCCTGTACAACAGGAGGACCGCGTGACTCATTTGCTAACTACTTAATTACTGCTGTCAAGTAACACAATGCACTTTTTTTTATAGCAAGGGGTTGTTTTTTGCGAAGAATTATCTCTCCCACTATAATTTAAAATATAAATAATTGATAAAATAGTACGCTTCGATGAAGATTATTTGCAGTTAATGGAGGGTGGGGGGGGGAGTGATAAAAGTGGAGTTTTTCTGCGCATACTTTTTGATATTGTTTAGCTTAAAAATAAACTCCTTTTTAATAAAGATTCCAGCCTTGAAATGGCTTCAATAATGACATGCTGGGTTTTTTTTTAATTTCTTCTGGAACGGCACAATTTATTTCAGAATAAAGCTTGTCAACACAATACAGTTAATTACTAACAGCAGCAAAGGTACCAATCAACTAACGCACACCCGAATACTTGAAACAATGAACGGATCACACTAGGCTGTAACAGGATTCAGTCGAAATAACACAAAACCTAGTCAGCACGTGTCAAGCACCACGGTACATGTTCTTTTGAGTTATGTAGCTTGGGGGGGGGGGGGGGATGTGATCTTTTTGTGTTTCTTTTGAGTTAAGTGCCTCCCTCTCACAAACAGACTTTCTTGAGGACAAGTTGAGGCAGGGGGGAATGACATTGCAAGAACGTTGCTGCCTGAACTAGTTCTGTTATTTTTGCCTTGCAACCGAACGGGGAGGCAAAATGCACCTTGGGGGAGTTCCACAAAGGACCAATATTCGAAGAGACACTTCGGATCACTGGCACGGCTTGCTCTAGAAGGAAAGAAGCTCAACTGGCCATGGATGCTTGCTTCAGTGAATGATTCTGCCCACGAAGGAATAGTGAGGTGGAGATGCCGGCGTTGGACTGGGGTGGGCGCAGGAAGAAGTCTCACAACAGCAGGTTAAAGTCCATCAGGTTTATTTGGAATCACGAGCTTTCGGAGTGCTACTCCTTCATCAGGTGAGTGGACAGGTGGGTTCGCAAACCTTTGGCATTGCCGATTATATGTCGTGTTTGTGAACCTACCTCTCCACTCACCTGATGAAGGAGCAGCGCTCCGAAAGCTCGTGATTCCAAATAAACCTGTTGGACTTTAACCTGGTGTTGTGAGACTTCTTACTGTGAAGGAATCGGTTGGGTTTGTGAGGGAAGTTGGTGACGTGACTGATATCCATCCTTGCCAGGGTGAATTGCGAGCGATTCATAAGTACTATGAGCAATTATGGGCCTCGTACCTAAGGAAGGATGTGCTGGCCTTGGAGAGGGTCCAAAAGAGGTTCACGAGAATGATCCCGGGAATGAGAGGCTTGACGTATGAGGAGCGTCTGAGGTCAGGACTCGATGGAGTTTAGAAGGATGGGTGGGGGTGGGGGATCTCATTGAAACTTCCAGAAATATGAAAGGCCTGGATCGACTGGACATGGAGAAAATGTTTCCTTTAGTCGGAGAGACTAGGATTGAAGGCATAGCCCTTTAGAACCAAGATGAGGAGAAATGTCTTCAGTCAGAGGGTGGGGAATCTGTGGAATTCATTACCACAGAGGAGGCCAGGTCATTGAGTGTATTTAAGACAGAGATAGATAGATTCTTGATTGGTAAGGGGGTCAAAGGTTATGGGGAAAAGGCGGGAGAATGGGGTTGAGGAACATATCAGCCATGGCGGAGCAGATTCGATGGGCTGAATGGCCTAATTCTGCTCCTATATTTTATGGTCTAAGGGCAAGAAAGGGTCTATTCTCACTCTAAACGCACTGCCCTAGTTGACTTGGAGAAGCAATATGTTCTCGCTACTACAGAAAGCATTTTAAGAGACTCTCAAATGGTCACCATCCGTGGTATTTGAAAGGCGTATGCGGAGGGAGTGGGGAGAGGAATTGTGTCAATGTAATTCGTACGAGGACGGAAGGGAAAGTCGATGATCCTTTGGGAATTCTGCATCAGGCGAACGCCGGCGTGTTGGGAAACGGCCACTTTCCGGAAAATGAAACGCCCGATTAGCAAGGGGTCTGGGGGCTTCAGTGGGCAAGGAGTAAACTCCAAGACAATCTTCTGCAGAAGTCAAAAGCAATACTGATCTTCCAGAGTGGCAGAGGCAAAGAGATCAGAACGAGGGGGTTGTTAAGGATTGGATTTAAAAATAATAAAGCACAATATTTATTTGGGAGCAGGAGCGCAGGAGATAGGGTGGGGGAGGGAAACACCAAGTCAAGCTGCTAAATAACGAAGATTGTTACACGATCCCACAAATTGGAGTCCGTGAATCCGTGGAGGCGTCGAATACAAATCTACCATCCATACAATTCCCCTCTGTACAAAATAAATTTGGGGGTTTATTTGGATAGGTGTGCACTTTGGTCGCTGGAGCCTGTCACCTTCCTTTGAATGGTCCCACTTCCTTTGGCGGTTAGATGGACCTACAAGCCCTGGAGATAGAGAAAAAAATATTGCTTTGTTGATCTCTCTTTCCTGTTGAATGGTGTGCGCAAACCGGAGAGGGACGGTCCACCTCCACGCCTGTTTTTATTTTGCTCCCACCCCCTGTTCGAGAATTTAAATTAACAAATGAAATGGGTGGCACAGTGGTTAGCACTGCTGCCTCACAGCGCCAGGGACACGGGTTCGATTCCCGGCTTGGGTCACTGTCTGTGTGGAGTCTGCACATTCTCCGCGTGTCTGCGTGGGTTTCCTCCGGGTGCTCCGGTTTCCTCCCACAGTCCAAAGATGTGCGGGTTAGGTGGATTGGCCATGCTAAATTGCCCTTACTGTCCAAAGATGTGTAGGTTAGGTGGATTGACCATGCTAAATTGTCCTTACTGTCCAAAGATGTGTAGGTTAGGTGGATTGACCATGCTAAATTGCCCTTACTGTCCAAAGATGTGTAGGTTAGGTGGATTGACCATGCTAAATTGCCCCTTAGTGTCTAAAGATGTGCGGGTTACGTGGATTGGCCATGCTAAATTGCCCCTTAGTGTCCAAAGATGTGTAGGTTAGGTGGATTGACCATGCTAAATTGCCCCTTAGTGTCTAAAGATGTGCGGGTTAGGTGGATTGGCCATGCTAAATTGCCCCTTAGTGTCTAAAGATGTGCGGGTTAGGTGGATTGGCCATGCTAAATTGCCCCTTAGTGTCCAAAGATGTGCAGGTTAGGTGGATTGGCCATGCTAAATTGCCCCTTACTGTCCAAAGATGTGCAGGTTTGGTGGATTGGCTATGCTAAATTGCCCTTACTGTCCAAAGATGTGTAGGTTAGGTGGATTGGCCATGCTAAATTGCCCCTTAGTGTCTAAAGATGTGCGGGTTAGGTGGATTGGCCATGCTAAATTGCCCCTTAGTGTCCAAAGATGTGCAGGTTAGGTGGATTGGCCGTGCTAAATTGTCCCTTAGTGTTCAAAGATGTGCAGGTTAGGTGGATTGGCCGTGCTAAATTGTCCCTTAGTGTCCAAAGATGTGCAGGTTAGGTGGATTGGCCATGTTAAATTGCCCCTTAGTGTCCAAAGATGTGCAGGTTAGGTGGATTGGCCATGCTAAATTGCCCTTACTGTCCAAAGATGTGTAGGTTAGGTGGATTGGCCATGCTAAATTGCCCCTTAGTGTCTAAAGATGTGCGGGTTAGGTGGATTGGCCATGCTAAATTGCCCTTACTGTCCAAAGATGTGTAGGTTAGGTGGATTGGCCATGCTCAATTGCCCCTTAGTGTCCAAAGATGTGCTGGTTAGGTAGATTGGCCATAGTGAATGTGTGGGGTTACGGAGAAACGACAGGGAAGAGGGTCTGGGTAAGATACTCTTTCAGAGGATCGGTGCGGACCTGATGGGCCGAATGGCCTCTTCTGCACTGTCGGGATTCCACGATTCTATGAAACCAATTTCCAATGCCGGACATGGTTAATGCATGATCCAGGCATGGTACTGAATGCTGCAGACCACCCTCCCCCCAAGCCCGGGCAGGGGGGGAGGTCCAGGACCTACATCTGATATGATTTGCATCTTCAGATGTCAGTCCACAAGTCGAAGTGCAACTCTTAGGCTGGTTGGGTTTCTCAGTGGGGGAAAGAGGGCTAAACAAAATAAAATAACCTTTTTTTTTAAAGAAACATCACCAACGCAAAAGCAAAATACTGTTGCTGCTGGAAATCTGAACTCGAAAGAGCAAATCATGGAAATACTCAGCAAGTCGGGCAGCATCTGTGGAGAGAGAAACAGAGTTGGCATTTTGGGCTTGGAATGTTAACTTGGCCTGAAACATTGACTCTCTCCACACACGTTGCTGAGTATTTCCAACATTTTTCTATCTTTATAATAATCGCTTGCTATTAAATTGTCACTTTTAATTAAGCATTTGAGAGACATGAAATAATTACCTCAGCTTGCACTTGGAGGGAGTACTGGCTCCTTCACCCTCTGCAACATCTTTATTCAAAGTGGTTGATGTATCTGTTTGAATATGACATTTGAAATAATTATTGGGATGTTATTTCCGCCGCCTCCTCAGTTTTCAGTTGTGCCGCTGAATCAAAAGGGTGCGGATTCCTGCGCCATTTCAAAGATTTGTGCCCAGAATCTAGGCGTGACACTCCCAGTGCAGTACTGAGCGAGTGCTGGGCTGCCGGAGGGGCTGTCTTTCAGTGAGACGTTAAACTCGGCTGGTGGTTCCTGTCGATGTTGAAGGTCCTCCTGCATCATGGGGGCGTCACGGTGGCACAGTGGTTAGCACTGCTGCCTCACAGCGCCATGGACCCGGGTTCGATTCCCGGTTTGGGTCACTGTCTGTGCGGAGACTGCACATTCTCCCTGTGTCTGTGTGGGTTTCCTCCCACAGTCCAAAGATGTGCAGGTGGATTGGCCATGCTAAATTGTCCCTTAGTGTCCAAAGATGTGCAGGTTAGGTGGATTGGCCATGCTAAATTGTCCCTTAGTGTCCAACAATGTGCAGGTTAGGTGGATTGGCCATGCTAGATTGTCTCTCAGTGTCCAAAGATGTGTAGGTTAGGTGGATTGGCCATGCTAAATTGCCCCTTAATATCCAAAAGGTGCGCAGGTTAGGTGGATTGGCCATGTTAAATCGCCCCTTAGTGTCCAAAGATGTGTAGGTTAGGTGGATTGGCCATGCTAAATTGTCCCTCAGTGTCCAAAGATGTGCAGGTTAGGTGGATTGGTCATGCTAAATTGTCCCTCAGTGTCCAAAGATGTGTAGGTTAGGTGGATTGGCCATGCTAAATTGTCCCTTAATATCCAAAAGGTGCGCAGGTTAGATGGATTGGCCGTGCTAAATTGTCCCTTAATATCCAAACGGTGCGCAGGTTACGTGGATTGGCCATGTTAAATTGCCCCTTAGTGTTCAAAGATGTGCAGATTAGGTGGATTGGCCATGATAAATTGTCTCTTAGTGTCCAAAGATGTGCAGGTCGGGTGGATTGGCCATGCTAAATTGCCCCTTAGTGTCCAAAGATGTGCAGGTTAGGTGGATTGGCCATGCTAAGTTGCCCCTTAGTGTCCAAAGATGTGCAGGTTAGGTGGATTGGCCATGATAAATTGCTTGTGGGAAGACTGCGTATGTAGACACATGTTTGCCTAGATTGGAGAAGGCTGGTGAATCGTGCCTGGAGATGATAAATAATTTGCACGTTGTAACTATCCTGCACTCAGTGCAATTTGTTGGTGAAATAATCCTGCTTTTAGCGGGAGACTTTGGTGTTGCTCCAGTCATGAGTTTGGTCTGTTGGAATTCATCGCGACTCTGTCTGCTGTGGGCCCCACCTCCAGCTCATTGGCTGACATGGCAGTGTCAACACTCAAAAAAAGGCTTTTCAGACCGAAACTCAAAACCTCTCGGCCGAGAAAATGAACAGTTAGTGCGGAAAAAAAGGATCGAGTGTTTCATTCTCACCAAATTCCATGTTTCGCCTTCCCATCAGACCCACAAAGAAATCATTCATGTCCCCTGCAAAGGAAAAGGAAAATTAATTCCTTTAATAATGAGAATAGAGAATTCCGGCCAATGTTTCTGTTAATAAAGCAATGTAATATTATATTATGGAGGAGTAAGTATTAAGAGCAAGAACAAAGAACAATACAGCACAGGAACAGGCCCTTCGGCCCTCCTAGCCCGCGCCACTCCCTGGTCCAAACTAGACCATTCTTTTGTATCCCTCCATTCCCACTCCATTCATATGGCTATCTAGATAAGTCTTAAACGTTCCCAGTGTGTCTGCCTCCACCACCTTGCCCGGCAGCGCATTCCAGGCCCCCACCACCCTCTGTGTAAAATATGTCCGCCTGATATCTGTGTTAAACCTCCCACCCTTCACCTTGAACCTATGACCCCTCGTGAACGTCACCACCGACCTGGGGAAAAGCTTCCCACCGTTCACCCTATCTATGCCTTTCATAATTTTATACACCTCTATTAGGTCACCCCTCATCCTCCGTCTTTCCAGTCAGAACAACCCCAGTTTGCCCAATCTCTCCTCATAACTAAGCCCCTCCATACCAGGCAACATCCTGGTAAATCTCCTCTGTACTCTCTCCAAAGCCTCCACGTCCTTCTGGTAGTGTGGCGACCAGAACTGGACGCAGTATTCCAAATGCGGCCGAACCAACGTTCTATACATCTGCAACATCAGACCCCAACTTTTATACTCTATGCCCCGTCCTATAAAGGCAAGCATGCCATATGCCTTCTTCACCACCTTCTCCACCTGTGACGTCACCTTCAAGGATCTGTGGACTTGCACACCCAGGTCCCTCTGCGTATCTACACCCTTTATGGTTCTGCCATTTATCGTATAGCTCCTCCCTACATTATTTCTACCAAAATGCATCACTTCGCATTTATCAGGATTGAACTCCATCTGCCATTTCTTTGCCCAAATTTCCAGCCTATCTATATCCTTCTGTAGCCTCTGACAATGTTCCTCACTATCTGCAAGTCCTGCCAATTTTGTGTCGTCCGCAAACAGGTAAGCGGGAGGGTGTGAGAGAGTTGGCAAATGGAGAAATAACCTCGGGTTAAATTTTTCTCTCCCGTTTGCAATGTAAATCATTGCAGGTGGGACGGACATTTTTTTTTCTATTCATTCGTGGGACATGGTCTTTGCTGGCTGGCCAGAATTTATTGCCCATCGCTAATTCCCCCTTGAGAAGCTGTCTTCTTCAATCGCTGCAGTCCACATGCTGTGGGTTATCATGTGGGTTGGAAAAATCCACCTGGTTCACGAGTGTCCTTTAGGGAAGGAAATCTGCCATCCAAAGGGGGCTGCACGGTGGCACAGTGGTTAGCACTGCTGCCTCACAGCGCCAGGGACCCGGGTTCGATTCTGCTTGGGTCACTGTCTGTGTGGAGTTTGCACATTCTCCCCGTGTCTGCGTGGGTTTCCTCCGGGTGCTCCGGTTTCCTCCCACACTCCAAAAGGCTGGTTAGGTGGATTGGCCGTGCTAAATTCTCCCTCAGTGTACCCGAACAGGAGTGTGGCGACACGGGGATTTTCACAGTGACTTCATTGCAGTGTTAATGTAAGCCTACTTGTGACACTAATAAATAAACTTTAATAAACTTTAAAATTTTGGGGTGACACAGTGGTTAGCACTGATGCCTCACAGCGCCAGGGACCTGTGTTTGATTCCCGGCTTGGGTCACTGTCTGTGTGCAGTCTGCGTGGGTTTCCTCCGGATGCTCCGGTTTCCTCCCACACTCCAAAGATGTGCAGGTTAGGTGGATTGGCCGTGCTAAATTGCATCTTAATATCAGGGGGACTAACTTGGGTAAATACATGGGGATCGGGCCAGGGTGGGATTGTGGTCGGTGCAGACTCGATGGGCCAAATAGCCTCCTTCTGCACTGTGGGATTCTATGAATCTATGGCCTAGTGGTATTATCGCTCGGCTATTAACCCAGAAACTCAGCTAATGTTCTGGGGGACCTGGGTTTGAATCCCGCCACGGCAGATGGTGGAATTTGAATTAAATAAAAAATATCTGGAATTAAGAATCTACTGATGAAACCATTGTCGGAAAAACCCATCTGGTTCACTAATGTCCTTTAGGGAAGGAAATCTGCCGTCCTTACCCGGTCTGGCTGACATGTGACTCCAGAGCCACAGCAATGTGGTTGACTCTCAACTGCCCTCAGGCAACTAGGGATGGGCAATAAATGCTGGCCCAGCCAGCGACGCCCAGGTCCCAAAAATTAATTTCCATGCCCTCTTTGCATTATTTATATTTTGGTTTATTAAATATCTGCATCACATCTAGCTTCTGTATGATAATAAATATATCCTACTCCCACTAGAAACTTGATATTTGGTTTAAAGTTTATTACACCCATGAGGCCACCTTATGTAAGGCTTACATTTTTAAAAGTTTATTATTGTCTCAAGTCGGCTTACATTAACACTGCAATGAAGTTACTGTGAAAATCACCTAGTCGCCACATTCCTGTTCGGGTACACTGAGGGAGAATTTAGCACGGCCAATGCACCCTAACCAGCACATCTTTGGACTGTGGGAGGAAACCGGAGCACCCGGAGGAAACCCACGCAGACACGGGGAGAATGTGCAGACTCCGCACAGACAGTGACCCGAGCTGGGAATCGAACCCGGGTCCCTGGCGCTGTGAGGCAGCAGTGCTAACCACCGTGCCGCCCCTTTAAGTTTCTCCCTAACTACTGTAAATGAAGGTGGCCCTATCCGAATCCTCAGCGGGTTGTGGGGGCTGCTTCTGATTGCTAAACAGTGATTGAGCAGTGACTGACGGGAAAATCGGTGTCGGAACACTTACTTTTCTGAGCCACAGGAATTTCCTTTGCATCTGGAAAAAAAAGGAATAAAGTTGTGTTTGTGCACAGTCACAGCATTATGTCAGCATTTTAACATCTTCAGAGTCTTTTGTGCAATGTGTATAATTCCCGTGTCAAATTCTCTCCCTTATCCCAAAGGCCTTTATTTCCTGGAAGGGCATTGCCTCACTCTTACCTCCATGACCTCACCCCCTAAGTACCTATTCTGTGTGAACCCTGACATTTGACCTTTGTTGAGCTATTGCACACTGGGGCATTAGAGTCCGAGAGATATACAGCGTGGAAACAGGCCCTTCAGCCCAACCCGTCCATGCTGACCCAGTTTCCTGATCTGAATTAGTCCCATTTGCCTGTGTTTGGCCCATATCCCTTTCCCATCCATGTACCTGTCCAAATCTCTTTTAAATGTTGTCATTGTCCCCGCCTCTACCACCCCCTCTGGCAGCTCATTCCATACACACACCACCCTCTCTGTGAAAAAGTTGCCCCTCGGGTCCCCTTTCCCCTCTCACCTTCGACCTCTGCCCTCTGGTTTTGGACTCCCTGGGGAAAAGACCGTGACTTATTCACCTTATCGACGCCCCTCATGATTTTATAAACCTCTATAAGGTCACCCCTCATCCTCCTCCGCTCCAGGGAAAAAAGTCCCAGCCTATCCAACCTCTCCTTATAATTCAAACCTTCCAGTCCCGCTAACATCCTTGTCAATCTGTTTTTGCCCCCTTTCCAGTTTAATAACATCCTTCCTCTAGCAGGGAGACCAGAATTGGACACAGTACTCCAAATGTGGCCTCACCAATGACTTGTAACATAACGTCCCAACTCCTGCACTCAATGCTGAGTGCTGAGCCTCGACTTGTCTTCGCAGTGCGCTACCAGCAGGTGTCGCTGGACAGCAGCCGGGAGTGGGAACATTGGCGGAGCCACTCAATGCAAAAACTTGCTGCTCCTCTTGAGGGGACCAAATACAGGGCCCCTCAGGAGTCCTCGGCGCTCTGTACAGTTTTTGTCACATATCTTGTGACACGCACTCTTAACGGTGGTAACTTGAGGGCATCCTGGTGGTACAGGAACAAAGAACAGAACAGCACAGGAACAGGCCCTTCGGCCCTCCTGCGCCGATCATGATGCCTGCCTAAACTAAAACCGTACGCACTTAGAGTCCGTATCCTTCCATTCCCATCCTATTCATGTATTTATCTAGTTGCCCCTTAAATGTCACTATCGTACCCGCTCCCACCACCTCCCCGGGCAGCGCATTCCAGACATTCACCACCCTCTGTGTAAAAAAACTTACCTGGTACATCTCCTCCAAACTTTTCCCCACGCACCTTAAACCTGTGCCCCCTGGTAATTGACTTTTCCACCCTGGGAAAAAGCTTCTGACTATCCACTCTGTCCATGCCCCTCATAATCTTGTAGACTTCTATCAGGTCTCCCCTCAACCTCTGTCGTTCCAGTGAGAACAAACCGAGTTTCTCCAACCTCTCCTCATAGCTAATGCCCTCCAGACCAGGCAACATCCTGGTAAATCTTTTCTGTACCCTCTCCAAAGCCTCCACATCCTTCTGGTAGTGTTGCGACCAGGAAGGTTTTAGTTTGCAAATATCTGCCGATGAAAAGCTGGTATCACTGGCTGGGAAGATTTGACTAGCTTGGTTAAAAGCCCAATTGCCTCATTTATGTCCTTTCGTAGCAACAGAAACATAGCAGATAGGTGCAGGAGGAGGCCATTCAGCCCATCGAGCCTGCACCACCATTCAACATGATCATGGCTGATCAGGCACTTTCAGTATCCCACTCCTGCTTTCTCTCCATATCCTTGACCCTTTAGCCACAAGGGCCACGTCCAGTTCCCTCTTGAACATATCTAACGAACTGGCCCCAACAGCTTTCTGTGGTAGAGAATTCCACAGGTTCACAACTCTCCGAGTGAAGAAATTCTTCCTCATCTCAGTCCTGAATGGTTTACCCCTTATTCTTAGACTGTGGCCCCAAGTTCTGGACTTCCCCAACATCGGGAGCATTCTTCCCGCATCCAGCCTGTCCAGTCCCATCAGGATTTTATATGTTTCTATGAGATCCCCTCTCATTCTTCTAAACTCCAGTGAGTACCAGCCCAGTCGATCCAGTCTCTCTTCATATGTCAGTCCTGCCATTCCGGGAATCAGTCTGGTGAACCTTTGCTGGACTCTCTTAATAGCAGGAATGTCCTTCCACAGACTAGGAGACCAAAACTGCACACAATATCATAGAATCATAGAAACCCTACAGTGCAGAAGGAGGCCATTCGGCCCATCGAGTCTGCACCGACCACAATCCCACCCAGGCCCTACCCCCACATATTTTACCCGCTAATCCCTCCAACCTATGCATCTCAGCACTCTAAGGGGCAATTTTTTACCTGGCCAATCAACCTAACCCGCACATCTTTGGACTGTGGGAGGAAACCGGTGCACCCGGAGGAAACCCACGCAGACACGAGGAGAATGTGCAAACTCCACACAGACAGTGACCCGAGCTGGGAATCGAATCCGGGACCCTGGAGCTGTGAAGCAGCAGTGCTAACCACTGCGCTACCGTGCCGCCCAATACTCGAGATGTGGCCTCACCAAGGCCTTGTCTAACTACAGCAAGACATCCTCACTCCTATACTCAAATCCTCTTGCTATGAAGGCCAGCATGCCATTAGCTTTCCTCACCCCCTGCTGTACCTGCATGCCAACCTCCAGCGACTGTTCCACCATGACACCCAGGTCACATGGCACTTCCCCTTTTCCTAAACTGTCACCATTCAGAGAATAATCTTCCTTCCTCTATTTGCTACCAAAGTGGATAACCTCCCATTTATCCACATTATATTGTGTTTTCCAAGTATTTGTCACTCAGCCAGCCTGTCCAAGTCACCCTGCAGCCTCTGAGCATCCTCCTCACAGCACACACTGCCACCCAGCTTAGTGCCGTCTGCAAATTTGGAGATATTGTATTCAATTCCTTCGTCCAAATCATTAATGTATATTGTGAATAGCTGGGGTCCCAGCACTGAACCCTGTGGTACCCCACTAGTCACTGCCTGTCACCCTGAAAAGGACCCGTTTATTCCCACTCTCTGCTTCCTGTCTGCCAACCAGTTCTCTATCCACATCAATACATTACCCCCAATCCCACAAGCTTTAATTTTGCTCACTAATCTCTGGTGTGGGATCTTGTCAAAAGCCTCTTAAAGTCCAGATACACAACATCCACTGGTTCACCCTTGTCCACTCTACTGGTCACATCCTCAAAAAATTCCAGAAGATTTGTCAGGCACAATTTCCCTTTAGTGAATCCATGCTGACTTGGATCAATCCTGTCACCGCTTCCCAAATACTCAGTTATTGCATCCTTAATAATTGACTCCAGCATTTTCCCCACCACCGATGTCAGGCTAACCGGTCTATAATTCCCCACTTTCTCTCCCTCCTTTTTTAAAAAGTGGGGTTACATTAGCTCCCCTCCAATCCACTGGAACTCTTCCAGAGTCTATAGAATACTGGAAAATGATCACCAATTCATCCACTATTTCTAGGGCCATTTCCTTGAGAACTCTGGGATGCAGAGCATCAGGCCCTGGAGACTTATCGGGTTTTAATCCCAGCAACTTCCCCAGTACAATTTCCTGACTAATAAGGATTTCCTTCAGTTCCTCCTTCAGGTTAGATCCTCTGTCCCCGAGTATTTCTGGAAGGTTATTTGTGTCCTCCTTAGTGAAGACAGGTCCAAAGTATTTGTTCAGCTGGTCTGCCATCTCTTTGTTGCCCGTTATAAATTCACCTTTCGAAGGAAAGGAAGTCTGCGATCCTTACCCAGAGACTCCAGTCACTTGCAAACGCGATTAGATCCTTAACTGCCCTCTGGCATGGCCAAGTGGGCAATAAGTGCCAACCTTGCCAGTGATGCCCGCACCACAGATGAGCTTAAAGACGCTCGATTCTCGACTTGCGCGTGGATTTGGTACTTGCCAGCCATTCGCCTTCCCATCAATCCCACAAATCCGTCGTAGGACAGGCCATCGTAGAAACGTTTCAGGAAGAGGAGAGGCAGTTTGTCCACATTCGTGTTCGCCTGCAACAGAAGAATGGGAGATTCAGCGCCGCTGGGTGTACACATCTAATCACCGCCAAGTGTACACACCCTACCGCCGGGTGTACGCAGCTTACCGCCAGGTGCACACACCTTACTGCCGGGTGTACACACCTTACTGCCAGGTATACACACCTTACCGCCCGGTGTACACACCTTAGCGCCGAGTGTACACACCTTACCACCCGGTGTACACACCTTACCGCCCGGTGTACACACCTTACCGTCGGGTGTACACACCTTAGCGCCATGTGTACACACCTTAGCGCCGAGTGTACATACCTTAGCGCCGAGTGTATACATCTTAGCGCCTGGTGTACACGTCTTAGTGCCGAGTGTACACATCTTAGCGCCCGGTGTACACATCTTAGCGCCCGGTGTACACATCTTAGCGCCCGGTGTACACATCTTAGCGCCCGGTGTACACATCTTAGCGCCCGGTGTACACATCTTAGCGCCTGATGTATACACCGTAGTGCCTGGTGTACACGCCTTAGCGCCGAGTGTACACATCTTAGCGCCCGGTGTACACATCTTAGCGCCCGGTGTACACACCTTAGCGCCTGCTATACACACCTTAGCGCCCAGTGTACACATCTTAGTGCCCGGTGTACACACCTTAGCGCCAGTGTACACACCTTACTGCCTGGTGTACGCACTTTACCGCCTGGTGTACACATCTTAGCGCTTGGTGTACACATCTTACTGCCCAGTGTACACACCTTACCACCCGGTGTAAACACCTTAACGCCAGTGTACCCACCTTAGTGCCGAGTGTACACACCTTACCGCCAGGTGTACACACACCTTACCGCCAGGTGTACGCAGCTTACCACCCGGTGAACACACCTTACCGCCAGGTGTACACACACCTTACCGCCAGGTGTACACAGTCTACCATCCACCATCACAAATTTCAGCCTTTTCCTTGCATTTTAAATAATTTGTACCGTGCTTTTCACAACCAACACTGACAATTAATACTTTTAAGTCTTTGGACATGAAGGGGCAATTTAGCGTGGCCAATGCATCCTAACCAGGACATCTACAGACTGTGGGCGGAAACCGGAGCACCCGGAGGAAACCCACACAGACACTGGGAGAATGTGCAGACTCCACACAGACGGTGACCCAAGGCCGGGGATTTGAACCCGGGTCCCTGGCGCTGTGAGGCAGCAGTGCTAACCCGCTGTGCCACCGTGCTGCCTCATATGTATAAGCAACCTATTACAAGAGTCAGTCAGCTTGATGACTTGCCCTCAATTGCTCATTTAAATATGGGGGGGTAGACTGCTGATTTTGGTGTCCGCCTACCCATATCATGCATGTGAGTGGGCAGGGCAACCACCGCCTCTGACACACTCTCTCACTCCCTCCCCTTAAAGAAGGAATATGGCATGCTTACCTTCATCAGCTGGGGCATTGAGTACAGGAGTTGGGAAATCATGTTGCAGCTATATAAAACCTTGGTTAGGCCGCATTTGGAGTATTGCGTGCAGTTCTGGTCACCACGCTACCAGGAGGATGTGGACGCTTTGGAGAGAGTGCAGAGAAGGTTCACCAGGATGTTGCCGGGTCTCGAGGGTGTCGGCTATGAGGAGAGGTTGAATAAACTGGGATTGTTTTCACTGGAAAGACGGAGGCTGAGGGGAGACCTGGTCTACAAAATGATGAGAGGCACAGACAGGGTGGATAGTCAGAGGCTTTTTCCCCAGGGTGGAAGTGTCAATTACAAGGGGGCACAGGTTCAAGGTGAGGGGGGGGAAAGTTTAAGGGAGATGTGCGGGGGAAGTTTTTCACGCAGAGAGTGGTGGGTGCCTGGAACGCGCTGCCAGAGGAGGTGGTGGAAGAGGAACATTAGCAACATTTAAGAGGCATCTGGATGGGTCCATGAATAGGGAGGGAAGAGAGGGACACGGACCGGGTAAGGGCAGAAGGGATTTTTAGTTTAGTTCGGGTATCATGATCAGCACGGGCTTGGAGGGCCGAAGGGCCTGTTCCTGTGCTCTACATTTCTTTGTTCAAAGTTCTCCAACCCGAAACAAATCTGGGTAAGAAAAATTCACGGTCGCAAACCCTCCCCCCAACATTTTTTTTCAAAATAGCATCATGGGATCTTTTACCGCCACCTGACCAGGTGATTTTATGTCTCTTCCAGTCGCTCTGACAGTGCAGCACCCCCTTCAGGCTGATCCTCTCAGTGCAGTGCTCGGATTTTCTCTCCGTGCAGCGGACCTAAAGCAGGGCTCGAACCCAGAACCTCGTGGCTCAGGGGGCGAGTCAGAAATAGCCAAGCAGCTCTGCACCGAGAAACGGGAACTGCTACCGTTTGTCACAACTGGGCGCTGTCAACCTGCTGACCCCTCCCAGACATGTGCCAGGATGTTCCAGCCCCGTCACAGTGGGGCTTACTGCCGGGGTCTGGGAGGGGGGTGGATTCAGGGCCCAGTCATTGGTGTCTGGGTCCGGTGGGAGCAGGGAGGGCTGAGAAACCCCACTCTAACCACACAGTCTACCATCATGTGATTCTCAGTAAGTTACATTAGGCGAGGGGGTTGCGGGGTGTGGTGCTATGGTTTCCCCAATCCAACGTTAACCCTTACTCGGCCAAACACCCTTATACTACACACAGATCATAGAAACCCGAAAAAAATTAAAAGTAAAGTTTATTTATCAGTCACAAATAGGCTTACATTAACACTGCAATGAAGTTACTGTGAAAATCCCCCAGTCGCCACACTCCTATTCGGGTACACTGAGGGAGAATTTAGCATGGCCAATCCACCCTAACCCGCACAATTTTTCGGACTCTGGGAGGAAACTGGAGCACCCAGAGGAAACCCACGCAGACACGGGGAGAATGTGCAAACTCCACACAGACCCAAGCCGGGAATAGAACCCAGGTCCCTGGCGCTGTGAGGCAGCAGTGCTAACCACTGTGCCACCGTGCCACCCTACAGTGCAGAAAGAGCTCATTTGGCCCATCGAGTCTGCACTGATCACAATCCCACCCAGCCCCTATCCCCGTAACCCCATTCATTTAGCCTGACACTAAGGGGCAATTTAGCATGGCCAATCCACCTAACCTACACATCTTTGGACACTAAGGGGCAATTTAGCATGGCCAATCCATCTAACCTACACATCTTTGGACACTAAGGGGCAATTTAGCATGGCCAATCCATCTAACCTACACATCTTTGGACACTAAGGGACAATTTAGTACGGCCAATCCACCTAACCTATACATCTTTGGGCACTAAGGGGCAATTTAGCATGGCCAATCCACCTAACCTACACATCTTTGGACACTAAGGGGCAATTTACCATGGCCAATCCACCTAACCTATACATCTTTGGACACTCCAAAGGGCAATTTAGTATGGCCAATCCACCTAACCTATACATCTTTGGACACTAAGGGGCAATTTAGCATGGCCAATCCACCTAACCTACACATCTTTGGACACTAAGGGACAATTTAGCATGGCCAATCCACCTAACCTACACATCTTTGGACACTAAGGGACAATTTAGTATGGCCAATCCACCTAACCTACACATCTTTGGACACGAAGGGGCAATTTAGCATGGCCAATCCACCTAACCTACACGTCTTTGGACACTAAGGGGCAATTTAGCATGGCCAATCCACCTAACCTACACATCTTTGGACACTAAGGGGCAATTTAGCATGGCCAATCCACCTAACCTATACATCTTTGGACACTCCAAAGGGCAATTTAGTATGGCCAATCCACCTAACCTATACATCTTTGGACACTAAGGGGCAATTTAGCATGGCCAATCCACCTAACCTATACATCTTTGGACACTCCAAAGGGCAATTTAGTATGGCCAATCCACCTAACCTATACATCTTTGGACACTAAGGGGCAATTTAGCATGGCCAATCCACCTAACCTACACATCTTTGGACACTGAGGGAGAATTTAACATGGCCAATCCACCTAACCTGCACATCTTTCGGACTGTGGGAGGAAACCGGAGCACCCGGAGGAAACCCACGCAGACACGTGGAGAATGTGCAGACTCTGCACAGTGACCCGAGGCCGCGAATCGAACCCGAGTCCCTGGCGCTGTGAGGCAGCAGTGCCAACCACGGTGCCACCGTGCCGCCTTTTCTTTGCTTTCAAAAGCTTTCGAAGCACAACTGAAGTCCATCCCTGAGAAAGACAAAGACAGTAGACACACGGGATTCAAAAACTTCGTCAAAGAGGCAACGTTTCTTTCGTTCTTGTTCCGATCACTTACAGAGTTTCCAGAATGGAGAGGCAGAAAGAGCCTTCGCAAAACAGAGAGAGAGAGAGAGAGAGGGGAAAGACAAAAAACAGTCCAGAATTATTCTGAAGGCCTCTCGGGAGGGTTTGAGGTCACGGGGAGCCCGTCCATACCTTGCTCAGCACTCCAGCGTTGGCCAAGTGTCCGTCGTGACTTCCCGCACATGTTTTCAGAGATATGGACAGCAAGGCCAAAGCAATGAAACTTTTCATCTTGGCCCAGTCTCTCCGTCAGGAAGCTGGACAGGAGGAGAAAGAAAAATTAAAGAAGCAATTTTGCCGTGAACATCGATGATACTGGAAGGGAAGAGAGAAAACGCTGGAAAATCTCAGCAGGTCTGGCAGCATCTGTGGGGAGAGAAAAGAGCTGACGTTTCGAGTCTGGATGAACCTTTGTCAAAGCTAAAAGGCAGAGAAAGTGGGAGATATTTATACTGCGGGGGGAGGGATGCTGCCAGACCTGCTGAGATTTTCCAGCATTTTCTCTTTTGGTTTCAGATCCCAGCATCCGCAGGAATTTGCTTTGATTTTGATTTGGAAGGGACCAGATTGAGGAGACATTGTAAAGATTGGCAACTATACATTCTAAATAAGAATTCAGAAACTTTGTATGGTTTTCATACAGCGTTCATCTCCATTCATTAGACAGGAAAAAAGAGAGGGACTGCTTTTCATCTAGATTTCCTTTCCCAGTCAGAGGAAGCGTTTTGAAATTCCCCAACTTCAAGGGAAATATTTCCAACTTCAAGGTTTCTCTTTGCTCCGAGGAGCTGCTTTGTAATTATCCACCTCCTATCGATCAATATTCCGGCTGCATCACTTCTCAGCTTTTTCCCACTTTCCCTGATGTCTCTCAGCTATCCGACCACTCAGGATGGTACCAACATCAAGCAGCGCTGTTAGAATCCCAAGACGTCAACATCCACAGATTCTGGTGACCCCAGCTCTCAACTCTCATTCTTTCAACACATCACATACTGCGGGAGTAACACATCCAACCCGTATCCTTCCCTGCAGAGGTACCTGGAGAGTAACTCACCTCCTGACTCCCTAAAGCCTGTCCACCATCTACAAGGCACAAGTCAGGAGTGTGATGGAATACTCCCCACTTGCCTGGATGGGTGCAGCTCCAACAACACTCAAGAAGCTCAACACCATCCAGGACAAAGCAGCCCCGCTTGATTGGCCCCCCATCCACAAACACCCACTCCCTCCACCACCGACGCTCAGTAGCAGCAGTGTGTACCATCTACAAGATGCACTGCAGCAACTCACCAAGGCTCCTTAGACAGCACCTTCCAAACCCACGACCGCTTCCATCTAGAAGGACAAGGGCAGCAGATACCTGGGAACACCACCACCTGGAGGTTCCCCTCCAAGTCACTCACCATCCTGACTTGGAAATATATCGCCGTTCCTTCACTGTCGCTGGGTCAAACTCCTGGAACCCCCTCCCTAACAGCACTGTGGGTGTACCTACACCACATGGATTTAACTGATGTCCAATAACAATCCTGGAACTCCCTCCCTAACAGCACTGTGGGTGTACCTACACCACATGGACTGACTGACGTCCAATAACAGGCCTGGAACTCCCTACCTACAGCACTGTGGGTGTACCTACACCACATGGACTGACTGACGTCCAATAACAGTCCTGGAACTCCCTCCCTAACAGCACTGTGGGTGTACCTACACCACATGGGTTGACTGATGTCCAATAACAATCCTGGAACTCCCTCCCTAACAGCACTGTGGGTGTACCTACACCACATGGACTGACGGATGTCCAATAACAATCCTGGAACTCCCTCCCTAACAGCACTGTGGGTGTACCTACACCACATGGACTGACGGATGTCCAATAACAATCCGGGAACACCCTCCCTAACAGCACTGTGGGTGCACCTACACCACATGGGCTGACTGATGTCCAATAACAATCCTGGAACTCCCTCCCTAACAGCACTGTGGGTGTACCTACACCACATGGACTGACTGATGTCCAATAACAATCCGGGAACACCCTCCCTAACAGCACTGTGGGTGCACCTACACCACATGGGCTGACTGATGTCCAATAACAATCCTGGAACACCCTCCCTAACAGCACTGTGGGTGCACCTACACCACATGGACTGACTGATGTCCAATAACAATCCTGGAACTCCCTCCCTAACAGCACTGTGGGTGTACCTACATCACACGGACTGCAGCGGGTTCAAGATGGCAGCTCACCACCACCTTCTCAAGGGGCAACTAGGGATGGGCAATAAATACTGACCTAGCCAGCGACACTCACATCCTGTGAATGAATGAATGAATAAATACAAAAAAAAGCTACATCAGGACAGATCTCTGTAAGAGAGGGGAAGGGGGTAGCAGCCAAGAGTGTCAATTCCCCAGTGTTCTTATACTGATTTATTAGTGTCACAAGTAGGTTTATATTAACACTGCAATGAAGCTACTGTGAAAATTTCCGAGTTGCCACACTCCTGTTCGGGTACACTGAGGGAGAATTTAGCATGGCCAATCCACCCTAACCAGCACGTCTTTCAGACTGTGGGACGAAACCGGAGCACCCGGAGGAAACCTACGCAGACACGGGGAGAACGTGCAAACTCCACACAGACAGTGACCCGAGCCGGGAATTGAACCCGGATCCCTGGCACGACGAGGCAGCAGTGCTAACCACTGTGCCACCGTGCCACCCATTAGCATTGCAACTGACATTGGGCCTCTGGGCTACTAGTCCAGCAACCATACCTTAATTGAATTCAAATTCTAATATCTGCCGTGGTGGGATTCGAACCCAGGTCCCCAATTACCTTGGGTCTCTGGGCTACTAGTCCAGTGACCATACTGTAATGACTCCAACGTGGCCCATGTGGTGGGCCGCTTCGAGTATGAGCTCCCTGATTGAGGGAATGATTGCCTACCCAACCAGGGAGTCTCACCTGTGTATATATACATTGAGGAGTGTCAGGGCTACTGACACTCCGGATTCTGACTCTGTACCTGAAGCACTCTTCGGAGTGGAATTGAGTTTGTACATAAAGGGAATATAAAAGGAAATAAAGGGAGTCCAGAATTGGGGTCACAGTTTGAGGATAAGGGGTAAACCTATAAAATTCTAACAGGATTAGACAGGGTAGATTCAGAAAGAATGTTCCTGATGGTGGGGGAATCCAGAACTAGGGGTCATAGTTTGAGGATAAGGGGTAAACTTATAAAATTCTAACAGGGTTAGACAGGGTAGATTCAGAAAGAATGCTCCCGATGGTGGGGGAGTCCAGAACTAGGGGTCATAGTTTGAGGATAAGGGGTAAACTTATAAAATTCTAACAGGGTTAGACAGGATAAGGGGTAAACCTTTTCGGACTGAGGTGAGGAGAACTTTCTTCACCCAGAGGGTGGTGAATGTGTGGAATTCACTCCCACAGAAAGTAGTTGAGGCCAAAACGTTGTGTGATTTCAAGAAGAAATTAGATATCGCTCTTGGGGATAAAGGGATCGAGGGATATGGGGGGAAAGGGGGGGAATCAGGATATTGAGTTTGATGATCAACCATGATCATAATGAGTGGCGGAGCAGGCTTGAAGGGCCGAATGGCCTCCTCCTGCTTCTAGTTTCTACGTTTATATGAATCCAGTGAAGGGACACCGGCCTCTGAGGAGTTCTTTCACTACCCCAGTGATTGCCTCTTATTGAGTTACCACGGGCCACAAAGGCGATTAAAGGAATTCTGTTTTAGTGGCATGTTATCATGCTTTTGACACACAAGGATCCTGGCATTCCTCCCTCTGTGGGGAAGGAGTAGAGGAGTTTGCCGGGGGCGGGGGGGGAGGGGGTGGCTGTTCACCAGTAAACGGATTGCGACCTAGGAGAGGGCTCAGTTCCTGGGAGTTTGAGAAGGCAATGGTTATGGGGAAATGAAAAGAAAATCGTCGATGCTGTCTTTCTCCGAACAGTGTCAATCCCAGACTTCTAGAGAAGGAAAATACAATCGCTTAGACAGCAGAGGGTTAAGATTCAGAGCATGGAAAAGGAACACAAATGCCGGAAAGACTGACAAGAGCGCTGGATGTCCACAGCAGGTCTGTGGGGAACTGAAAGGAAAAAAGACAGGTTAATGGCTTTGGGCGGGTTAGGACTCCCTAGCATTTTGCAGTTAATTCAAGGTGTTTGAACAGTGCTTTTTTTCCCCCCTGACTGTTTGAATTTTAATCACCGACCATATAATTTTCACTTTGGCTTGAGACAAACAGAGATGTGTTTCAGAGGAAGCTAGATAAGTCTACAAAGCAGGAGGGAATTAGAGCGTTCTGCAGTTAGATTGGGAAAGTTATAGTTTTCTTTATTCATTCATGGGACATGGGCGTCGCTGGCTGGGTCAGCATTTATTGCCCATCCCTAGTTGCCCAAGGGCAGTTGAGAGTCAACCACATTGCTGTGGCTCTGGAGTCACGTGTGGGCCAGACCGGGTAAGGACGGCAGATTTCCTTCTGTAAGGATTATCATAGAATCATAGAACCCTATCATGCAGAAGGAGGCCATTTGGCCCATCGAGTCTGCACCGACCACAATCCCACCCAGGCCCTATCCCCATAACCTCATGTGTTTACCCTAGCTAGTCCCCTGACACTAAGGGGCAATTTAGCATGGCCAATCCACCTAACCTACACATCTTTGGAGTGTGGGAGGAAACCAGAGCACCCGGAGGAAACCCACGCAGACACAGGGAGAATGTGCAAACTCCACACAGACAGTGACCCAAGCCAGGAATCGAACCCGGGTCCTTGACATTGTGAGGTAGCAGTGCTAACCACTGTGCCACCGTGCCGCCCATTAGCTGAGTTTCCAGATTAATAGTCCAACAATAATACCACTTGGCCATCGCGTCCCCGAGAACAGAGCACGAATACTGGCACTGGGTGGTTGGGATGGATGGTCTGTGCTGTACGTTTTATATAACCCCCCACCTGCCACAGAAACAGGAAACCCACGGTGGCACAGTGGTTAGAACTGCTGCCTCACAGCGCCAGGGACCCGGGTTCGATTCCCAGCTTGGGTGACTGTCTATAGGGAGTCTGTATGTTCTCCTCGTGTCTGCATGGGTTTCCTCCGGGTGCTCCGGTTTCCTCCCAAAGCCTGAAAGACCTGTGGGTTAGGTGGATTGGCCATGCTAAATTGACCCTTAGTGTCCAAGGATGTGCAGGTTAGGTGGATTGGCCATGCTAAATTGCCCCTTAGTGTCCAAAGATGTGCGGGTTAGGTGGATTGGCCATGCTAAATTGCCCCTTAGTGTCCAAGGATGTGCAGGTTAGGTGGATTGGCCATGCTAAATTGCCCCTTAGTGTCCAAAGATGTGCGGGTTAGGTGGATTGGCCATGCTAAATTGCCTCTTAGTGTCCAAAGATGTGTAGATTAGGTGGATTGGCCATGCTAAATTGTCCCTTTGTGTCCAAAGATGTGCAGGTTAGGTGGATTGGCCATGATAAATTACCTCTTAGTGTCCAAAGATGTGCGGGTTAGGTGGATTGGCCATGCTAAATTGTCCCTTAGTGTCCAAAGATGTGCAGGTTAGGTGGATTGGCCATGCTAAATTGCCCCTTAGTGTCCAAAGATGTGCAGGTTAGGTGGATTGACCATGCTAAATTGCCCCTTAGTGTCCAAAGATGTGCGGGTTAGGTGGATTGACCATGCTAAATTGCCCCTTAGTGTCCAAGGATGTGCAGGTTAGGTGGATTGACCATGCTAAATTGCCCCTTAGTGTCCAATGATGTGCAGGTTTGGTGGATTGGCCATGCTAAATTGCCCCTTAGTGTCCAAAGATGTGTAGGTTAGATGGATTGGCCATGCTAAATTGCCCCTTAGTGTCCAAAGATGTGCAGGTTAGGTGTATTGGCCATGCTAAATTGCCCCTTAGTGTCCAAAGATGTGCAGGTTAGATGCATTGGCCGTGTTAAATTCTCCCTCAGTGTTACCCAAACAGGAGTGTGGTGACTCGGGAATTTTCACAGTAGCTTCATTGCAGTGTTAATGTAAGCCTACTTGTGACAATAATAAATAAACTTTTAAGCTTTAAACCCCCTTACTGAGTTTTTCTTCATAAAAAAAGCTTTTTGAACCACAATATAAAAACCAAAACTACACGCTGCACAATAAGGAATAGTTTCCTCAGCAGCCTGAAACTTTTTCTTTCAATGTTCACTTGTGTCCTTCTCATTTTCCCCAATCTGCCCCCTGCTTGCATTATTTCATCCTCACAAATCTCTTTCAAGGTTCTACTTAACCCTTTCGCTTTGTTAGTAACTCAAATGCATGTCCCTTCTTCCTGGTCCCTTCCTTTCAAGAGGTCAGGGGGAAAAAAAATCCCACGAAGAACTGGCCTTCTGATCGACTAACAATTGTCTCCCACAAAAGGTTGGATTTGAGGCCCATTAGAGGCCAAGGCTGCCAGGCCGAAGCCAGTGTGCCATCCCAGTGGGGTCTCACCATGTCTCCCAATGCGACCGTTCATTTGCGAGACTTCAAATTGTCTTCTGTTTCATTCAGAAAGATAATCCTTTAAAATTCGTGTGGAATTTGACCTTTAATAGTTTCCTTGAACATTTCTCCCCCCTTAGTGACACACGTGCATTTAAATAGCGCCTTACCATTGCTGCAGGATGCCTCAAAGTGTACAAACAGCTTAGAATTCCTTTAACATTGTTCCCCCCCCCCCACCGCCGGCAGTAACGCACGTGCATTTAAATAGCGCCTTATTGCAGCCTCAGGGTGTCTCAAACGGCCGAGAGACTAATGAGCTGAAACGCAATTGCCGGCAAATGCAGCAGCCAATTTGCGCACAGTCTGCAAACAACAAATGGATGAAGGCTGGTTAATCTGCTTTTTTTTTTACATGTTCTGTCAGGGAGGAATGTTGGCCCGGACACAGGAGGCACCGTCAGCTCTTCCAGCGGCACGGGCCTAACAAACTGGGCCTCAGTCTAAAGTCTCCCTCAGAGCTGCGTTCAAGTGTCGGCCCTCGACTCCGCGCGGAAATCGACAGCGTGAAAGGAGGAACCGTGTGAATTTGCGCGGCGCCTGACACCTCGCCTCAAAAGGTACCAGCGCCTCTGGCAATGTGGCACTCCCTCAGTCTCAATGTAGTGGAGTGTTGGCTCAAGGTTCTCTGCTCGAAAGAAAAGGGTTGGGGTGTGAACCCTCACCCTTCTGCCTCAGAGAGACTGAGCCAGAGCAGACGAAACTCCAGCTCTGCTGTATGTGAATTCGAACTGGACAAGTCATCTTCCTGTTTTATTATTCATTCACCGTTCTAGAATTACTGAACATTTGAGAGTGACGGCTGGACTTTGACTGACAAGTGGCGAGTAACATTCACACCACACAAATACCAGGCAATGACCGTCACCAATAAGAGACACTCTAACCACCGTCCCTTGACATTCAATGGCGTTACCATCACTGAATCCCCCACTGTCAACATCCTTGGGGTTACCATTGACCAGAAACTGAGCTGGACCCAGCCACATAAACACAGTGGCTACAAGAGCAGGTCAGAGGCTGGGAATCCTGCGGTGAGTAACTCACCTCCTGACTCCCCAAAGCCTGTCCACCATCTACAAGGTACAAGTCAGGAGCGTGATGGAATACTCCCCACTTGCCTGGATGGGTGCAGCTCCAACAACACTCAAGAAGCTCAACACCATCCAGGACAAAGCAGCCCCGCTTGATTGGCCCCCCATCCACAAACATTCACTCCCTCCACCCCCGACGCTCAGTAGCAGCAGTGTGTACCATCTACAAGATGCACTGCAGCAACTCACCGAGACTCCTTAGGCAGCACCTTCCAAATACGCGATCACTTCCATCTAGAAGGACAAGGGCAGCAGATACCTGGGAACACCACCACCTGGAGGTTCCCCTCCAAGCCACTCACCGTCCTGACTTGGAAATATATCACCGTTCCTTCACTGTCGCTGGGTCAAAATCCTGGAATTCCCTCCCTAACGGCATTGTGGGTCAACCCACAGAACATGGACTGCAGCGATTCAAGATGGCGGCTCACCACCACCTTCTCAAGGGCAACTAGGGATGGGCAATAAATGCTGGCCAGCAGCGACACCCATGTTCCACAAATGAATGGATAAAATACAACAAAGACTTGACTTAACAAGGAATATTACAGCACTGAATAGACCCTTGTTAGTACAATATCAAGATTTCTCTTATTTAAAAAAAAGTACTTTTCAAATAGGAAGACAGTCCTGAAACGTTCCATGCAGTGTGATTGACAAGGACTGACTGGATAAAGGTCTCAAGTCACTAACTCACCAGGGAGAATGGGTTAAAGCGGGAATTCTGCGCAAGTCAAAAGCAATTTCACAACTCTTTTGACGCTCCTTCACATTGCCAGCTTTACATCATTGCCTGTCCAAATCTACCCTTATTGTACTGGTTAGCACTGCTGCCTCACAGCGCCAGGGACCTGGGTTCAATTCCCGGCTTGGGTCACTGTCTGTGTGGAGTCTGCATTATCTCCCCCGTGTCTGTGTGGGTTTCCTCCGGGTGCTCCGGTTTCCTCCCACAGTCTGAAAGACGTGCTGGTTAGGGTGCATTGGCCGTGCTAAATTCTCCCTCACTGAACCCGAACAGGAGTGTGGTGACAAGGGGATTTTCACAGTAACTTCATTGCAGTGTTAATGTAAACCTTGCCTCTACTTTCTCAGAAGACTAAGGAAATTTGGCATGTCAGCTACGACTCTCTCCAACTTTTACAGATGCTCCATAGAAAGTATCCTTTCTGGATGTATCACAGCTTGGTATGGGCTCCTGCTCTGCCCAAGACTGCAAGAAACTACAAAAGGTCATGAATGTAGCCCAATCCATCACGCAAACCAGCCTCCCATCCATTGACTCTGTCTACACTTCCCGCTGCCTCGGAAAAGCAGCCAGCATAATTAAGGACCCCACGCACCCTGGACATTCTCTCTTCCACCTTCTTCCGCCGGGAAAAAGATACAAAAGTCTGAGGTCACGTACCAACCGATTCAAGAGCAGCTTCTTCCCTGCTGCTGTCAGACTTTTGAATGGACCTACCTCGCATTAAGTTGATCTTTCTCTACACCCTAGCTATGACTGTACCACTACATTCTGTACTCTTTCCTTTCCTTCTCCCCTACATACTCTATAAACAGTATGCTTTGTCAGTATAGCGCACAAGAAACAATACTTTTCACTGTATCCCAATACATGTGACAATAATAAATCAAATCTAATATTAAGTTAATCTTTCTCTACACCCTATCTGTGACTGTAACACTACATTCTGCACCCTCTCCTTTCCGTCTCCCCTGTGTACTCTATGAACGGTATGCTTTGTCTGTATAGTGCGCAAGAAACAATACTTTTCACTGTATCCCAATACATGTGACAATAATAAATGAAATCTAATCAAAATACTGGTGACACTAATAAATACTTTACTTTGTTTAATTCCATCCAGGGAGCTGCAGAATTGTACAAGACTCTTGGAGCCTGAGGGGTGCCTAGCCACATTTTACAAAGGCTCTTTTCAGTGACTGTCCTCCTTTCTGCTGTTATTCGCCTAACCCTTCACTGGGTGTGTGTACCCATGCTGTGTGAAATTGTATTAACAGTGAATCAAAGCCTTGCCGCTGACTAACCCGTCAGCCTCACCCCCCCACTGCCCAGGGAAGCACCGAGATGAAATGACATGGCTGTATGTTTTAACAAAGAGAGTGGACTTCTTACAACCAGCACCTGGACTATTCGTCCTGCTTTGCCTCTCAATCCCTTCCAGCATTATCTTTGGGCTGCTGTTGCGGATTAATATTTCCAGCAGTTAGAACAAGCAGATATTTTTTAAAATCATGAAATCCACTTCAGATGTAACAACTCAAAAGGAACAGAACTGGACCTGTCATGACAGAGAGTAAAAGCACATTTTTAAAGGTTTTCTAACTGATTTTTTAAAAGACATATATTTGAATAAGGTGCAGAGATTTTTAATATAAATTTGTATCCATCTCAGAGAGAAAAAAAATCATTTTTACAGCTTTCTTTCTGATATTTTAAGAATCACAGAATCTCTACAGTGCAGAAGGAGGCCACTCGGCCCATCGAGTCTGCACCGACCACATCCCACCCAGGTCCTATTCCCACATATTTACTCTGTCAATCCCCCGACACTGGAGTCAATTTAGCACGGCCAATCCGCCTAACCTGCACGTCTTTCGGACTGTGGGAGGAAACCGGAGCACCCGGAGGAAACCCACGCAGACACGGGGAGAACGTGCAAACTCCACACAGACACAGTGACCCGAGGCTAGAATTGAACCCGGCGCTGTGAGGCAGCAGTGCCAACCACGGTGCCACCGTGGCGCCCAAAAGATAGATATTCGTATAAGGCGTAGAAATTTTAAATATAACCTTGTACCCGTGACAGAGAGAGAGAAAATACATTTTTACAGCTTTTCCTACTGATATTTAGAAAATATAGACTTGAATAAAATATATTAAAATACCCACAACACTATTTAAAAATGAACTTTGCAATTATTATTCAGCAAACCTCACAAAACTGCACAAAGCAAACTTTCTTCTGGTAGATTCACGGCTGCAGAGTGTGTCTCAGTCTTCAGTTGGGTTACATGTGGTCCTTCACTTCTCTCTTTGGTCCCACCGCGTCTCCCGCTTTATAACACTGCAGCTTCACAGCAAGGCGTTGCTGAGTTGCTGCCTGTCTTTTTCATCGGCTTATTGTGGCCCTGCTGAATATTCTTGAGCCAACCAATCTGTGGGAGGTGAAAGAGCCAATCGGAGACTGAAGGAGAAGTGAAGTGCTCTCTGCTGGAGCTGTGCCAGAGTTCCTTCACAATGCACTCTGTTGGAGGCTCCTATCCCAACGGGACTCTCTCCCACTTTTACCACCTGCCATGTCGACAATCGACCCCTTTTCATAGAATCCCTGCACTGCAGAAGGAGGCCATTCGGCCCGTCGAGTCTGCACCGACTCTCTGAGAAAACATCTTACCCAGGCCTAGCCCCCCTCCGCCCTATTCCCATAACCCCACACATTTACCCCACTAATCCACCTACACTGTACATCTTTGGACACTAAGGGGCAATTTAGCATGGCCAATCCACCTAACCTACACATCTTTGGACACTAAGGGACAATTTAGCACGGCCAATCCACCTAACCTACACATCTTTGGACACTAAGGGACAATTTAGCATGGCCAATCCACCTCACCTACACATCTTTGGACACTAAGGGGCAATTTAGAATGGCCAATCCATCTAACCTACACATCTTTGAACACTAAAGGACAATTAAGCATGGCCAATCCACCTAACCTTCACACCTTTGGACACTAAGGACAATTAAGCATGGCCAATCCACCTAACCTACACATCTTTGGACACTAAGGGACAATTTAGCATGGCCAATCCCCCCAACCTACACATCTTTGGACACTAAGGACAATTTAGCATGGCCAATCCACCTAACCTACACATCTTTGGACACTAAGGAGCAATTAAGCATAGCCAATCCACCTAACCTGCACATCTTTGGAGTGTGGGAGGAAACCGGAGCATCCGGAGGAAACCCACGCAGACACGGAGTGAATGTGCAAACTCCACGCAGGTGGTGCCCCGAGGCGGGAATCGAACCCGGGTCCCTGGCGCTGTGAGGATCTCGGGCAGACGTGCACCTGCAGTTAACATGAAGGAGGCATCAAAAGCCTGGCATGCGTTCACCAACCATCAAGTGAGGGCAGTGAGCCTGGTCTGGTTGCCCCCGTGGATGCCGCGACGATTTGGAATGCAGTGGGAGGCTGATTGGCCCCGAGTACATCAGGCCCACGCAGAACCCATTTAAAAGGTTATTCATGCAGCTGGATCCATTGCAGGGACTCGAGACAGAGTGAGGGACCAGCAAAAGAATACTCCGCACGTGTGGTCGCCTTGACAATAGCTCTCATAAAGACCAGAAAATTGCTGGAAAATCTCAGCGGGTCTGACAGGATCTGTGGACAGAGAATTGAGCCAACGTTTTGAGTCTGGATGACCCCATTCTTAAGCCCCACCCAAATTAGCAGCATCCCTCTGTCAAACGAGCTGCTGGATAGAGCGTGTATGGAGAGGATGTTTCCACTGGTAGGAAAAACTAGAACCAGAGGGCACAACCTCAGGCTAAAGGGACGATCCTTTAAAACAGAGATGAGGAGGAATTTCTTCAGCCAGAGAGTGGTGAATCTGTGGAACTCTTTGCCACAGAGGAGGCCGGGTCATTGAGTGTCTTTAAGACAGAGATAGATAGGTTCTTGATTAATAAGAGGATCAGGGGTTGTGGGGAAAAGGCAGGAGAATGGGGATGAGAAAAATATCAGCCATGATTGAATGGCGGAGCAGACTCAATGGGCCCGAGTGGCCTCATTCTGCTCCTATGTCTTATGGACTTATTAAAGAAAGTCCCCTCCGCTCCAACATTCGACCATCTTGCTCTCTGTCCATTCTCAACCGGCCGAACTTTCCCGTCTGTTTGAGTTTTCCGCAAAGCGCTGTCGGTTCTGTCTGGAACAGCTGCTGAGGGAGGGAGGGAGTGAGGGGGCAGTGGGGGGGGGGGGGGGGGG